>NC_045436.1:52596994-52658903 GCF_002776525.5 Piliocolobus tephrosceles
GGAAGGAAGGAAGGAAGGAAGGAAGGAAGGAAGGGAGGGAGGGAGGGAGGGAGGGAGGGAGGGAGGGAGGGAGGGAGGGAAAGGAAAGAACAAACCATGAAAAAGAGAAATGAATAAGAAAAAAATATCTGTATATAGTAACATAAAACGAGAAGTGATGTAATTCTCACCTAAGGTTTAAGTATCATGCAGATCATGAGACATATTTGGGAAAAATGTGAGAGTTTGCTTTGTTAAAGTAAAATTAAAGTTTAAACTAGTGTTCCAAAAAATCTTTCTGATGAGGCAATCTATTTGATTAAGGATTCAGGGGTGGAAACATTAAAGCTAGGTTGTTCAAAGCACTCAGGCTCTCTCAGAGTGGCTTTGCTCAGAAAGCAGGCATTGAAATTATGTGATGCACCCTTTCCCTTTCCTTTTCCAATTTCTACAATTTGTGTTTCAAATCAAAGTCAGAAAGCACACACATCAAGATCTTAATTTTGGAACAAAGCCAGGAATACAAATTACTCTAGTTTTAATGTCTTAAAGGCCTGATTCACCATTTTTCTCTCATTCTTTGTGTTTTCTATTGCCTTATCAAAATTGAGTTTTTATTTATCTTTAAAAAGTACTTGTTTTGAGTGTGACAACTTTTGAAAGAGTAAGAATCATGTCAAAGGACTGCATTATCACACAATTAGCAAGGTGGGGATTACACTGCATCAGTTCAACACAATTCACTGCTGGGGCATAATAGCAGGAAAACACCTAAAACTGCACACACTGCTATGACTTTTCCGAAAAAAAAAAAAAGGAAAGCCTCATGGATAAGCAAAAGGCTACTTTCTTGGCAGCTCTGTAAAATATTTAGATGCTAATGTTTGTAAATGAAAGGACTTTCAGTGCCAAGCGTTTTAAGCAACATCAGTACTTAAACTACCAGTGTATTATTAGCTCTTACATGACTCACTTTTAATATAGCTAGTCATTAATCAAGACTAACTTTGAAATTTTCCTTTTCTAAAGGTAATTTATTTGTTGGCTTCTAAAACTAAATGCTTTTATTTCTAGGAATCAAAAAAATACATTATTTCTGTTATTGTGAAATCATACTGGAACATTGATCAAAATACCAGTGATATTTTCCTCCTAGAAAGTCATGAGAAGTGCATTGCATTATCAGCAAAGACCCCCTGAAAAATAGTGTTGTGGTGGTTCACAATAAATACAATAATCTAAACGGTTTTTCACTAATGCATTGTTTTAAATGAATAGGCATTTCATAATCCTGGTTTTTGAAAGTGAGGACTCTATTACTCTTTCTAAGGAATTGCAGTCTTATGGATGCTAATCACATGGTCAGTAGGTGGCAGCATAGCTCTTTGGTTGCTTGAAATAAATGGTTTCAAATTTAAAGTAGCTAAAAGAACTCTCCCCTCTGGTGATTTAAAAAGAAAGAAGAAAAAAGGTTTTCTGTATGCTTCATGTGTTTCTTTTATTTTCACTCCATATTCATACATGGATATATAATATTTATATTAGTTTTACAGAAGATTAGTAATCTGCTTTGGCCTTTCGAACACATTCTGTAATATGTGTGCTATCTTAAAATATAATTTTCATTTTAAAATCCTAATATTTTAAAGCATAAAAAGAAACTTATAAATCTACTACTTCAACTGTATCATTTTACAGATAAAAAGTAAAAAAAAAAAAAAAAAAAAAAAAAAATAGAAGCCAGGAAAGTTGAAGCCATGTGTACAACCACAAGTAGTTATAGGAATAAATTCATCTTCATTAGAAGCTTATCTGGAATAAATTATTTTGCAACAGTGTTGTAATATAAATTGGAGAATGCAGACACCTACTCATACTTTTTTCATATTTTTAAGTAGAAAGTCTTATCTCTCCCTCTTTTTTTTTTTTTTTTTTTGGTAAGGTTAGATAAAACTATCAAAAGGCCATTGATAAGTGGCAGTCATTTTTTCTGACCACTGAAACATGATTAATCCAATAATATTATTAGATTAAATGACTAGTCAATGCCAGCTGCTATGACCACTTTAAATGATGAAATGTCATCTTAGTAACCACTGGTTTTGAATGTCTCAGAATGTTTTTGATTGCTATTCAGAATTTATCTCTACACGAATAAATCCTGGGTTGTTAGAGAGGGAAGTAAAGTCCTACACAAACTTCCTGTTCCTTACTTTCCTGAACTCCTCACCAAGCTCCCTCTGTGGCTATTTCACTCCTAGCACACAGGATCGCTGCTGTTCCTAGAGGCAGCCAAGTTTTTTCCAGGCCTGTCCCAAGCTTTTGTATCCACAAAAACATCCTGGCCCCAAAGATTTTCAAGAATTGCTTGCTTCTCTTCTTTCAGTCTTGGTACAAATGTCACCATAGCCGTGAAAGTACATGAGGTTTCTGATCATCTTAAATATAATTACAACCCCTACCTCCCCTTGTCATTTTTCCTGTCTATATTCTCTTATTTTTTCTATTGAACTAATCAACATTAGCAAATAATATATTTAATTTTTTATCAATGTATTAGTTTTTTTCTTTACTAGAATGTAGGACTCAGAAGTCCCCAGATCTCGTTTTCTTTTGTATTTCCACACCTGAAGTAGTCCCTGGCAAATAATAATAATTCAATAAATTGAGAGTTGGTTTTGTTCTTTTTAATAAAGCCTTTGTGATCTTTTGAAGAAAATTGCGAATGAAAGAGAGTACTACTTTTTAGGGTGTGATTTATTAGCATAGAGTTTACTTTGTAGTTGATACAATGTGTTGTGTTTGTTTGAATAAGTTTCTACATCTTTGTTGGTAGCTGATGATTGTTGCAAGTAAAAACGAATGAGAATATTAATAGCACATTAAACTTGCTAGATGCTTGGTGGATTTCTTTTTCTCCTTGTCTGCTTTCTCTGTTTCTTATTCTTTCTGTTTTTCTTCTTTCTTTTTTACAATTATATAAAAAGTACATGAAGTCAAACTAATGAAGACTGATTTTGAAATTTTAGTAAGTAATCTCATTTAGACACAGAAAAAATAAAATATAGAGTTTATTTTTAAATTACAGTCATAGGTTTGACCTTGACAAGTTTATTAATATGTTACCCAGCCTGAGATAATCAACTCTGGACGTTCTGTTTGTGTGACCTTCCCTAACTAGAGTGGCATTTGGTGGTGAGAAAGCTGATTTCCATGGCTAATCACGTATCTTTGGTACCTTGTAGCTGTGTGATTATAAACTACCTTATGTAGCTTACAGCTCAGTAACAAGTGATGTCACAAGAGATGCTAATAATATGTGGACATTTTTCCTGTTAAGTGAATACCGATCAGACTTTTAACACTTGGTTTGTAGGGAGGATTTTATTACCTCAAATACCATATTATGAAAAAAATAGACGCTAGTGACTTGTAGGCTATTCAAACTTTCATAAGTGTAAAATTCTATAATCCATAGCCAAAAAAAAATACATTATGTAAACCAGCTCACTTCACCTTAAGCTCACACTATATTTATTTGTTCTATGTTTAACAATATACTTTATGAAAGAATTAAAGTTTATATTTACACAAGCTACCTATGAATAAATTAATTGCTCTAATAATAGCCGTGTTTTGTAACACTGTCGCCAAGAATCAAAGTAAAAGAAAGAAAAAAAACTCTCATTTTTACAAAAATAAAACTAAAGGAAAACATTAGATAGATAGATAGATAGATAGATAGATAGATAGATAGATAGATACATAGATACATAGATAGATACATAGATAGTCTTTTAAATAATGAAAAATTAATATTGGTCACAATGAAATATGTTGCTTGAAAATACTAAGGAAGATTAAAAGAATGGATCAATGAGATGATAGGCAATTTCATATCTATATTCAGGCATGGCCAGCTCCTTCAAAAAATAGTACGGGGAATAAAAAATGAAAAGCTGCCAAAATTTCCACAATCACTCTATCTTGTCCTGAAATGAGATCTGGATATTTTATATATTAAGGTAATTAAATACTACCCAGTGTTCAGGGAAATAGAAGAAATATAATTAAAAACTACAAATGAGAGTCATATCAAAAATTCCATTTTAATCTAAATTTTGAGGAAAAAATGCATTTACAAAGCAAGTGTTGGCAAAACAGAGGCATAGGATTTTTTACTGGTATTTACTATATGAATGATCATATGGTATATTGTAACTTTCAATGTTTTAGAAGAACAGTCTGGATAAATTAGCCATATGATGAAGAAAATCAGCCAATAAGCCACCTGTAGTTTTGTTTGCACAACAATAGGATTCACCTATGGCTAATGCTTCTGATTTTAGATATCACAATCTGTACCATGTCTAAACATAAAACAAATATCCATAAATAGATTCCTTCAGTTCCAGCTATGTAAGTTAACAGTGTTTCTGGGGTACAAAACTTTAATGGCACTGGGACTGTATATGACAGTGATCATATGCAGAACATACCAATATTTCTTGAAAACGTAAAATATATCCTCTCCCATGAATACAATGTGTTCTCCTCATTCATTTAAAAGAATGTTTTTCTACATTGTAAACTTTGAAATAAAGTTAATTATAACTGTTCCATATTAAAATTATTACTAAAGATTATATTCCTGAATAAATGTTAGGCATAGGTATATACAGTTTGTTTAAAAGTAGGTATTTTAATATCATGTTTTAAAACCTTTTCTACTATGCTCCTATATTGTGTTTCATTCACACCAATGTTGCATTCCTTCTCTTTTACAGTAATGACTCATGTGTCTGTCCTCTCAGTTGACTGTGAAAGTACTGCCAAATCCTTGGGCAAAGAAACCATGACTTTTTACCATGTTTTGCAGTTCAAGAAGCTAATACACTGGCTGATATAAAATACTAGTGAACAGATGTTTAGTATGTTAAGGGCTCATAAATGCAATGCAGTGTTTTCTCTCTTAAAGCTTTCCAAGGCTTATAGAAAATGAGTAACAAGTGAAATACAATAGCCCTTGAGAAGCTATTTTGATTGATTTAATATGGGTGTGGGCTATTATAGAAAGATTTTAAAAATTTATTTAGTATTTGGTTGCTTCTTATTTCTCTATTTTTAAAACAATAGATAAGAAAATGAAGCTATTTTCATTAAGTCATACAACTGAAAGTGTTCTTTAAAGGGTGCTTTTGATAAACATTTGTGAGAAAATGCAAAAAACACAAAACTAGGAACAATCTCACTACATTTTGAGAACGTGATTCACAGTTGCTAGTTATGCTCCTTTAAAAAAAAATTCTTTTTGACCAGCAATCGAAGACTTCTGAAATCAGGTTTTTTTCGTTCTGGTATATTTCCTATTTAAATACAAATACACATATAGTATTATAATTGTATGCATTTTATTTACATATAAACATGCATAAAGCTGCAAGTTACATACACACAAAAATTACACTATGTTTTTGATATTAACTTGCAATTCTTCCTCCTTAAAGGTTGGGGCAGCCCTTACTGGGCATGATTTGATGTACTATTGTTATGATGTTGTTCAACCTCTCCACTACTTTCATCTCCTGCTAATCTTTTCACATGTCCTCATGCCAACCTACATCTCTGTGTTTGTGCCAGAATGATTACTTTTGTTAAGTTTATCTGTAGTCACTTAGAATAAAGACATTAAAACATTTTCCCTATAGAGATTTTAAGCTGTATGTTTTTAAAAGTGCTTTGGGTGTATGCCGTATGCTGAAAACCATTAGCAAATTTTAAAAATCATTGCTATTACCATTTTCTTCAACTCATCTAAATTGACTTGCTTTAATAACAAAGATATTGAATTAAAAATAAGTACCTAAAATGTTATGAAACCAATAATATTTATATGATAGCTATTCAAAGCCTACCAATAAGATAAGAACTCCATAAGGATAAAAAACAAACAAACAAACCAAAAACCTCTTTCAGGTCTTCTTAAGAAACAAAACAAAATCATACTGCAGTATTTTAACAAAACTATTCTATGAACTAAAATAGTTATGTATCATCCAAGGGAAAGAAAAATAGGCAACATTTTGTTTCCTTAAATACAAGAGGCTTCAAATAAAACAGTATTTGAGTTGCTTCTTCTCTTTGTAGAGCCTAGTAGCTGATCTTATTTCTTTTTCTTTACCTATATTTTTAAAAAGACATATTTACTTAGCCATTTCATCTCTTTATTTGTTATTACATGGGTGATTGATTGATGGTTAGTGACTTTGCATAAATCTCAGCTTATGTCAAACTGTGTCAAAGTGAAATGGGAGGAATCTTGTCATCATTATTTGACCTTTACTTTAATGCAACTCTTATCAGACTGCCACTTAGCTTTGGGAATATAGCGAGCAATGCAGTGCCTGCCCTCAAATTATATTTTTTTAGAAATAGAGCACTCTGTTTACATACTAAATGTTAGTCTACAAGTCATAGTTACTGTTAACATTGCTGTATCTATCTGTGACGTTAGAAAATAATTATCCTTGTTTGTGAGTTTTTCCATCTGTAATAATGATTTTCATATTACTACTGTATAAGTTGAGCAATATAGTTTGACTCACTCTTGGTTAAAATCGTAAAAAAAGGCCTAGAAACAGTCAATGTGATATAAAAATGGTGTGTCAGTTGGCCCAAGCTCAAAATGTACAAATGTTTTACCTATCACATGTAAAAATATAGTTGGTAGGAGTATATTCAATTAGATTCATTAATTAATTTTTAAGCAATTTAAAGGTATTGACACATTGCAATGTTTTGAAAAAGGAGTCATCATTGGGTTAATTTTGTGGTTAGAAGTATTATTTGAGTATTTGATATATACAAATATATTTAGTTTATATTATTTATAATACTTAGTAAGAATTGATGCCATATTTGAATGCTGACATTTTAAAGATTAAATCCAACCAAATCACATGCTCTCGATCTAGTAATTAATGTAATTTGATTTAAATATTTATCCAATTTATTTTTATGCAAATAAATAATACTTAAGATAGTTACTAAAAATAATTATTTTTCAAAATTATTGTGAATCTTTAACTTGTATGTTTATTTTGAAAAAGGTGAACATAGACATGTTTATTTAAAATAGGAAAATTAAAAATTTATCTCATATATGTTATATGTTACCTAGGACTAAACTGCTTTTCTCACTTTAAATAGTAATTAAATTGCAGAAAAAGACGTGAGGTAAATTTTTTTAAAGAAAGTTTGTGATTTTGAGAAAAGGAGAACAAATAAAGTCAGCACAACTTTCACTTTGGCTTTCTGGCCGGGGAATCCTTTTTCACCAAAGTGCAATAAATTGGAATCCAATAGAAGTACAGCAGCCTCACTGAGATGAAGACAAATGGAGTTCAGGGAAATTGAAGTGGTTGAAATTTTAGTAGGGCAGGTTACTGGAAATGAGGGAGTGCTGAGAGTGAGATCTCAAAATTTGCAGAGGGTTCCATATGTTCGTGACTTGAAGATAATTTGCACAAATGGAGATTCCTCTGGAGGCTATGGGAAAGTAACTGCTGCAGGGGAGCTAAGAACTGAGAGAAGCAACATAGTTTGAAAAGTCCTGAAAGACACTAGAGTTAAAGCCGAGCCAGATGGTAGAAACCTTGCTGAACGTGGACATTCAGTTGAGATTGTAGACGTGTCAAAACTTGGGAGAAAAGACTATCTTTGAATTAGAAAATCATACCCAGGTTTAAAAAGCAGGAAAACAAAAGCAAATACACAAATAGCTCCAACAAAGAACAAAACCAAGTCTGAGAGTACGAAAATAATGTGTCAATAATTTAACTGCTTACAAAATTAAAACTTTGAAGATTTTGTAGTCTCACTGTAGTGTATCACCCACAGCACCTGTCCAAGAAGATAAAAAGACAGTGGATATAAAAGGAATAAAAAAATTGTAATTAAAAAAAAGGAAAAAAAAAAAAGAAAACAAGCATGCAAGGAAGAAAGAAAATGAGACCAATAACCAGGAGAAAAATCAATTAATAGTAACAGAATAGAAAACATGACTAAGACTACAGAATTAGCATAGGAATATCAAAATAGCTATGGTAATTTTATTGCATATGTTCAAGATTGTATAGGAAAGCAGGAACATTATGAATAAAGAAATAGCAGATATAAAAAAAAATGACTCAAACTGCTAGAGATAAAAAATGCAAAATAAAATAAAAAAATTACCAGATTTGTACAAGAGCAGATTGGACACCCCACAAGATAAGATTTGTGAAGATGCAAAGAGAAAAAATCTGACAAAGTGAACAGAATTTCATATTGTCTTTGTGACATTATCAAGAAATACAACATTTATGCAATTTGAGTCTCAGAAGCTGGGGGAGGCGGAAAAGATTTAAGATAATTGCAAGTTTTTTTCATATTTCATGAAAACTATGTACTCATGGATCCAAGAAACTCAACAAACTTCAAGCAGAAAAACAAACAAAAAAAAAGGAAACTTCACTAGAAAATATCTAAATCAAATTGACAAAACTTGCAACAAAGAATAATCTTGAACCAGAAATAAGAATTATGACCTGCTGTAGAATCAACATAAGAATGATAGTAGCCTTTTCAAAAGATCTCCCACAGGCCAAAAGATAATAAAAGGTAATTTTTAAAGTAATGAAAGAAAACTAAACCATTAAGCTATATTTCTATACCCTGAAAAGTACTTTTTTTAAAAAATAATGGTAAAAGGGTTGATTTCTAACATGACAGCATCAGAAGCCTCTCTGACCTGTTTCCCAGTGAAACTGGTGGACATTATTTAACACACACACACACACACACACACACACACACACTCATTTAAAGCCTCTGGAGATGGTCCTCAAGGGAAATGGCTAATAGAGAAACATCTATTCAAGAAAACCTACAAATTTCAGTAAGAAAAGCAAAAGTCTGGCAATTGAACCAAGATTGATTCCCCCTTCTCCAAGTTGAGCAAAGCAGAATCTACACTCCAGACTGCTGAAGCAAAGAATACAGGGTTTCCCTTTCTTTCCAATTCCTAGACAGAGGATTTTTTTTTCCCCCTGGGAGGAAAATGACCTTAGAGCTTCTCATCTTGACCTCAGCTACTTGGTGCCAAGGCTAAATCATGGGCAAGTGCAGTCCAAAGGTGGGGACTCCCTTCTATACAACCCCTACTCATGGAATCCAGGTTCTGTTATGAGCATGGAATGTTGAGGATACTGGACCCTCACATCTCTTCCTCCCATTGTGAGGTGGTGGACTCACACCAGGAGAGAAACAACAGGCTGTTACCTGCTGCCTCCACTGCATGCTCAGCTCCTAAAGCAGGGATGTCACTCAGAAGGAAATTTGCCATTGTTCTCTCCAGCTCTAGAGCTCTAGATAAGAGATGTTCCTCAGGGGAGAGCATGATGTAAGGTAAACAGCTCCTAGTCTCTTCTCAAATAAACTGACATTTTTTTGCAACAGAATTTGGAGAAGTTTAAGCCCAATGGCACTCTTAAGAGCAGTGGAAATTGTAGTGAAAGTCAATTCGATTTAGTAGAGTGGTGTTTTCTTCATCATTCTGTGTCAAAAGCTTTATCTGTTTATCTAGACCAAGTGGCCAATCCAATTGGACAGGCATGGTGTAGAATACTTAAAATTTCTGGATTTGATCTGAATTTAATTGTAGTTCCCTTAAATTGACTCAAAGTTCAAGCCACTTTTCAGCATTCTGTAGTGTGGCAAATTCACTTGGCTGATTTTATTGGCTTTTTGACAATCGTTATCCAAAGAACAAATTGCTTGATTTTATAAAAATGAAATTTTTGGTGGTCCCTCAATTGACGAAAGATCAACCCATTCCTGAGGCTGTTACAGTGTTCACTGATGACTCCAGTAATGTAAATGCTGTTATGTAGGTCCTACAAAAAAACTTATTTCTACCCCTTATACTTCTGCTCAAAAGGCAGAGTTAATTTCTATAATTATTGCCTTACAGAATTTCCCCAAACCTTTAAATATTGTCTCTGATTCTACTTAACATGGGAAGGAGGATATGTTTGTGTTTCACCAGGAGATCATCGAACGGAAACCACAGGGAAATGACGTCCGTGTCAGAGACCACCCTCAGACGTGGTGAGATTTGTGCCAACTCCTCAGAAGCTGGCACACCAAATCAAAATGGGTCTAACTCAATCCTCCCTGATGGCAATGGAGACCCATCTTACTAATCCCACTTTGCCTAATTACCTTTCTTTTTCCCCTTACAAACCTAAAAATCTCACCATTTATATTAGCCTGAAAATAACATCCCTCTGTTCTTCTTTTTTTCCTCCTTCAGCACTGAATCTCACTTACACTAGGTTTTATTTAATGATTCCCCTCCTTATATTTTCTGTCTCACCAGTTTCCCCTCACACTGATTTACCTGCTACACAAAATTATTCTTATTGGGCTTATGTGCCTTTTCCTCCACTTATTCAACCTCTCACTTGGATGGATGCTTCTGCAGAAATCTACACTAACGATAGTGTGTGGATACCTGGAGCTACAGATGACTGTTGCCCCGCTCAACCAGGAGAAGAAGGCACTGCATTTAACATTACTATGGATTATAGATACCCCCCTCTGTGCCTTAAACATGCATCTCTTTGTATCCATCTAGAAACTCAAGTCTGGGCTGCTAATCTTTTGGAGAGATCAGCTACAGAGCAACTGGGACATATGGTCTCTGGCCTCTCCCTTTCTCCTTTAAAACAAATGTAAATGACGAATTGATGGGTGCTGATGAGTTGATGGGTGCAGCACACCAACATGGCACAAGTATACATATGTAACAAACGTGCACGTTATGCACATGTACCCTAGAACTTAAAGTATAATAATAATAATAATAATAATAATAATAATAATAATAATAAAACAAATTAAAGGGGTAGTAATGGGAGATACCCCATACTTTCAATATAAACCTGCAGGAAAACCATGCCCTAAAAATTATGAGGGCTTATCTAAAACCTTATTTTGGGAAAATTGTGTTGACTCACATTCAGTAATATTAAAAAATGACTCATATAGTTTGCTAATATACTGGGTACCAAAGGGCTATTTAAAAAACAATTGCTCCTCTGGCGGGAAAGGAATGCCTGGAGGCTACTTATTTTATTTCTTATCGGGAGAATGAGAATCATCATTCTACTTTGCATAGGAGGTTCAGCTCATTCTTTCCCTTAAAATGGGAAGATAAAGCATTACCCTCCCCCGTCTCCTGAGGCCTCGAATGATATTCCCCATTCTGAGTCCAGAACACTCAGAACTTTGGAAATTGGCTATTAAAGACCATGTCTGGACTGTGAGTACGGGAAGCGGAAACTATTCTGTCTGTTGTCCCTGCTACCATCTCTATATCTCAGTATCAACGTAGATCCAGACATTCTGCTTTACTTACCTCCAACCTGACTGTTCCCATACAGAGTTGTGTTAAGCCTCTTTACATGCTGTTAGTGGGAAATATTAAAATTTGGACCAACAATCAAACTGTCCAATGCATTAATTGCCATTTATACACTTGTGTTAATTCCCATTTTGACTCCAGGAAAAGTGTAATGTTGGTTTGAGCTTGAGAAGGAATCTGGATTCTGGTAACTTAGCCCAGACTTTGGGAATCCTCCCTCTCGATACATTTAATTAATGAAGTGTTACAGCTAATTCTAAAAAGATTTAAGAAATTTGTTTTCACTTTTATTGCTGTGATCATGGGCCTAATTATAGCCACTGCACTGGCTACCACTGCCAGAATGACATTACATCAATCTACTCAAATGGCTCATCTTGTTAATGATTGGCAAGCCAATTCTTCCCAAATGTGGAATTCTCAACAAGGCATTGATCAAAAATTGGCTAATCAAATTAATGATTTAAGACAGTCTGTTATTTGGTTTGGAGATCGGGTAGTGAGTCTCGAACATCACATGTAAATGCAGTGTGATTGGAATACTTCAGATTTCTATATCACCCCATATTCCTACAATGAGTCTGATCATTCACGGAAAATGATCAGAGGACACCTGGGTAGGGAAGATAATTTATCATTGGACATAACTAAATTAAAGAAACAAATTTTTGAAGCCTCTCAAGCTCATTTATCCATTGTCCCTGAGGTTGAGGTGTTAGATTAGGTGGCAGAAAATCTTTCTGAAATAAACCCCATGACTTGGATTAAGTCTATTGGGGGCTCCACTGTATTAAATTTTGGAATTATGTTTCTCTGTTCATTCAGCTTGTCTTTACTGTTCCAGACCACTCAGAATCCTGCATCAAAATCAAGAGAATGAACAAGTCTTCATTGCCATGGCACATTTATATAAAAGGAAAGGGAGAGATGTTGCAGGAACTTGAATGGACAGACCAGCTGAAGCCACAGCAGAAGAACATAAATTGTGAAGATTTCGTGGACATTTGTTAGTTCCCCAAATTAATACTTTTGTAATTTCTTACACCTGTCTTTACTTCAATCTCTGAACATAAATTGTGAAGATTTTGTGGACATTTATCACTTCCCCAATCAACTCATAATTTCCTATTCCTCTCTTTAATCTCTTAATCCTGTCATCTTCATAAGTTTATTGCCTCAGGACCCTGTAATGATTGTGTTATCTGCACAAATGGTTTGTAAAGCATGTGTGTTTGAACAATATGAAATCCAGCCACCTTGAAAAGAATAGGATGACAGTGGTTTTCAGGGAACAAGGGAGATAGCCATAAAGTCTTACTGCCTGTGGGGCTGGACAGAAAAGAGTCATATTTCTCTTCTTTCAGAAAGTGAATAGGAGAAATATCACTGAATCCTTTTCTCAACAAGGAATAATCCTGGGAAAAAGAATACATTCCCAGGAGGAGGTCTCTAAAATGGCTGCTCTGGGAGTGTCTGTCTTATGGAGTTGTAGATAAAGGGTGAAATATGCCCTGGTCTCCTACAGCACCCCGAGGCTCCTTAGGATTGGGAAATTCCAGTCTGTCAAAATTCTAGTCAGATCAGTTGTCTGCTCTCAAACCCTGTTTCCTGTTAAGATGTTGATCAATGACAATGTGTGCCCAGCGGGACATTCTAGTTTTGCCCTGGCCTTGTGATCTCATTCTGCCTCTCTACCCTTGTGATATTTTATTGCCTTTGAAGCATGTGATCTCTGTAACCCACTCCCTGTTTGTACACCCTTCCCCTTTTGAAATCCATAATAAAAACTTGCTGGTTTTGCAGCTCAGGGGGCATCATGGAACCTGCCAACATGTGATGTCACCGCCAGAGACCCAGCTGTAAAATTTATTTCTTTTATACTCTTTCTCTTTATTTCTCAGACCAGATGACACTTGGGGAAAATAGAAAAGAACCTACGTTGAAATATTGGGTGCTGATTCCTCCAATATCTAACAAAGATACAGCCTATACAAGATGCAGACTGATTTGTACAGGAAAAGTGAGGAATAAGACAGCTGAGAGGAACACTCAGAACAAATATCAAATACTAACTTCAGACATTATTCCCTCAAAGGAGACCTAATTTGACTGGATTAGTTTGTAGAGTAAGTTATGTCCCAAGGACTTACTGAAAACAGTAGAGGAATTGACCAGAAAGGAAAATAGTGGACTTTCGTGAAGGGGTGTGCTCCGAGAAAGAGTGAAAGAGAGTCCTACCAGTACCACTGTTATCCCTTGATGACTGTGGGCATACTAAAGGCTGCTCCTCTTTAAAGAGGAATATATGAGGGCTAACACTGAACAAGGAGAACAGAGAAATACTTCACTAAAACAATCCAGCCATTTGCTAAACTAACAAATAAACAAATTACAACAAGTCCAAGAGAGGAGACAATACTCAGATAGTACTTAGAATACCTACAATATATTATCTAAAATTTCCACTTTCCAACAAAAAACTTATGAGACATTCAAAGAAATAGAAAAGCATGACCCATACCCTACCAAAAAAAAAAAAAAAAAAAAAAAGGCAGGCAAGAGGTAGTGCCTGTGAGAGCAGTTTTATAACTAATAATGATACCATATTCAAATAGAAGATTGAAAATTAGTTGGGCATAGAGGCTTGCACCTGTAATTGCAGCACTTAAAGAGACAGAGGTGAGAGGATAGCTTGAACCCCCTGCTGGGGATCATAGTGAGCAACCATTCTCCACAGAAAGGAAGAAGGAAAGAAAGACAAAAAAATAAAGTTAACCATTAAAAGCATACTCACAAAAATAATTAAAGAAGACATGTATATTGACAATGTTGCCTCAAGCAGAGAATATCAATAGATAGAAACTATTTTTTAAAAAGAATGAAATGGAAATTCTAGGATTGAAAGTTCAATAGCTAAAATAGTTTTTAAAGATTCATTAAAGTGGTTCAACAGAAGACTTGAGCCAGTCACGGAAGAAATGAGCAAACTTGAAGTTTGATTGATCAAGACTATGTGAGCCAAAAAGTATAGAGAGAAAAATTGTGAAATGAACAGAGCCCTGGAGAAAGGTAAAACACCATTAAGTGCACCAATATACACATAATAACAGTATCATGAGAAAAAAGAAGAAAGAGAAAAAAATTCAAAAAAAACAAATAATAGTTGGAAATTTTACAAATTTATGGAAAAATGTTGAACAAGACTCAGAGGAAGCTCAATCAACTGTGGGTAGAATAAACATAAAGAGAACCACAGAGACACCTTATGGAAAAAAATATTGATATTCAAAAACAAGGAGAAAATCTTGAAAGCAGCAAAAGATGACATATCTTTATAAAGGAAACTCAGCAAGATTAACAGCAGAAACGCTCTAGCCCAGAGGCAAAAAGAAAATATATTCGAAGTTCTCAAATAGAATAATGACAGCCAAGAACCCTATATCCAGCACAAATATTATTGAAAAATAAAAGTGAAATAAAAGCCTTTTCAGATAAACAAAAACCAAGAGAAGTTATAGCTATGAGACCATCTTATAAGAAAAACTAAGGGAAATTCTCCAGACTGAAAGCAAGTGACTCTAGACAGTAATCCACATACGTAAGAACAAAAAACGAGCACTGGTAAGGGTAATTATGTAATTATTAAAGGCAATTTAAAGGCATTTTTTCCCTTTATGAAAAACTAATTTAAAAACCAATGAGTTCAAAGTATATTTACAAACAAGAATATTTTTATGAAATAAAATGTGGTATTCAAATCCATTTTTTCATTTACTATAAGAAAAAAACAATCTTAGATATCTAAGGACTTAGTTACATTGTTTCAAAATATATAAAAGAAAACTGAATAGAATTCATAGAAGAAATACAAAAATGCACACATACAGTTGTAAATTTTTAAGTATTTCACTAATTAAAAGAAAATGTAAATAGGTAATCAGTAAGTGTATACATAATTTGAACACTATGAACAAGTTAAGCAAATTGACTACTCTATCCCCAAATACATTTTAATTACAATTTGAACACTTACCAAGATAAACCACATGCTATCAATAAAATGACTTAATAAAGAAAGAGTACTAAAATTATACAAAGTATGAACTTTGATCACACTGGAATACTGATACTAAATATCAGTATCAGAAAGAGAACTGAAAAGCCCCAAGTATTTGGAAATTAAGTAACATATTTCTAAATAAACCATGGTAAAGATGATACACAAAGAAAAATAGAACATATTTTGAACTGAATTAAAATGAAAATACAATACATTAAAATTAACATGACACAGCTAAGATAGTTCTCAGGAGAAAAATTATGGTATTAAAATAGTTATGTTAAAAAGTCCTCCAATCAATGATCTCAGCTTTATTTAAAACAAACAAACAAACTAACTAACTAGATGGGCATGGTGGCAGGTGCCTGTAAGTCCCAGCTAATCAGGAGGCTGAGGCAGGAGAATGACATGAACTCGGGAAGCAGAGCTTGCCATAAGCCGACATCACGTCATTGCACTCCAGCCTGGGCAACAGAGCGAGACTTCATCACCAAAAAAAAAAAAAAGAAAAAAAAAAAAAAACTAGAAAAGACAAAGCAATATGAGCTTATGATAAGCACAAGAAACAAAATAAGGAATATGAAAGTGGAAATTAATGAAATAAAAGATAGAAAAATGAACTAAAGGACTTGTAGGTTTTTAAGATCAATAAAATTGATATACTTATGACTTATCTGAATAAGAAAAATGAGAAAAATACAAATTTCCAATATATTAATAAGAGAAAGCAGAAACTTCACTATAGATCCTATACACATTAAAAGTATAACTTTTGTAAGTTAGATTAAATAGAAAAACTTCTTTTACCAAAGCTCACTCAAGAAGAAATAGGATAGTCATTCTCATATTTACATTAGCAGTTTAAAATATTTCCACAAAGAGCACTCCAGGCCCAGGTGTACTGAATAATGAACTCCACCAAATATTTAAAAAAGAAATATTTAACAGTTTTTAAGAAAGAAATCCAGAAAGTAGAAGAGCAGCAAACACGTCTCACCTTATGCATACAGATGCAAAACTTCTCAAACATAGTTTAGCAAATTTTTCTTTCTTTCTTTCTCTCTTTTTTTGAGACAGAATCTAGTTCTATCACCCAGACTACAGTGCAGTGGTATGATCTCAGCTCACTGCTACCTCCACCTGTCAGGTTCAAGCAATTTTCATGCCTCAGCCGCCTGAGTTGCTGGGATTACAGGTGTGTGCCACTATACCTGGTTAATTTTTGTATTTTAGTAGAGATGGAGTTTTGCCATTTTAGCCAGGCTGGTCTGGAACTCCCTGGTCTCAAGTGATCCGCCTGCCTTGGTCTCCCAAAGTGCTTGGCTTACAAGCATGAGACACTACGCCCAGACTTTTAGCAAATTTAATACAACAATTTCCAAAAATAGTGTTCTATATTATGACCAGGTTTAGCATAGGAATGCAAGGTTTAAATTTTGAATTCAACGTAATTCACAATATAAACTAGATAAAAATCATATTATTATCTCAGAATATGCAGTAAAAGTATTCGAGATCCGGCCACTGCACTCCAGCCTGGGTGACAGAGCGAGACTCCATGTCAAGAAAAAAAAAAAAAGTATTTGAAAAACTTTAATGCATAGTCATAATAAAAACTCTCAAGAAACTATAAACACAGAGACAATTTCTCAATCTGCTAAGGTACATCTATGAAAAACTTACCGCTAACATGATACTCATTGGTGAAACACTGAGTATTTTTTCTCCGGGAGGAAAACAACATGTATTTTGCACCCAAATCTATCTACTACAATATGCTCAAGATTCTGACCATTATACTTAATATACTCAATATTTATTATACTTAATATTTGATATATATCAATTATGATTTTCATTGCTATGCAATGAAAATAATATAAAACCAGTTTTAACTAGTTAAATAGGTAATCTAACTTAACTCAGTTTTGTTCTGAGTCACGTTAGAAAAGACATCAAAGAAAGGAAACATATTTTTTGTTACAGGGACTAGGCTTGGTGCTTATATAGATAAATTATTCAAATTTTTCTCAAGCTTTTCTTTCTCTACATTCTGTTCAAGTTTTTATATTCTAGTATTATAAAATTCATTTAGGATTAATAAGCAATTCATGTTTAAGGTTCTGTATAATTCTACAACACGTTCTATTTAGATATGGCCACTTTTTCCTCAGAGTCTTAAATCCAAGCATACAGAATTAACAGAAAGAAACAAAAATTACCAAGTGAAAATGTAGACAGGAATCTAATTTACAGATCATACAGATGGAGGTGAAGATATAATTGGACCAGAGTTCTAACTGGAAAATGAAAATTCAAGCAATAAGAATTCCTGGAGGATTTAGGGCTTTGGAAATGGCGTGAATAATAGATCTGTGGTGCCCTCCCTGTTCAAAGTCAAGTCATCTTCATTCTCCAACTGTCCAGCATACCATCTTGGTTGCTGGCTGTTCACCACTGTATTGCTTCTACAAATCACTTTAGTCCTCAGAAACTGCTCTAGTTAGGATGACTCACTTTTCCAAGAGTGACCAGAAGATGAGTTTAGGCGAAGATGCAAAGCTCTGGTCCTTTTGCCTAAGTTTGGGACCACTCTGAAGTTCCATCTTAGCTACAGAAGTATACTCAGGATTAGCTGAAGCCTTTGGTGCAATAACTTTGCAGTAGTCTCTTACTCTGCTTAGTCCTACCTTCTTCACTGCCTGATAACTCTGTCTCCCAAGAGCGCTCCCCCATAAGCATTCTGCTCACAACTCCCTGCTTCAGAATCTATTTCCAGGGAGCCCAATTTAAGATCATCAGTGAGAACTGAAGCAATACTTGCAAGAGAGTGGCTTGCCAGGTACATGGTGCTGTTTTTGAAAAGGCTCAGTTTTCAATGGATTGGGTAGTGGACAGGACATAATGTGACTCAGATGTGCGAAATGGGCAGGATCATCAGAAAAATATAGTAAAACTGCTGAATTTAAATAATAAACATTTTTATTAAAAGTATTTTTCAGAAATTCTCTTTAAATTGCTAAATAGAAAGCAAAGTAAACTTGCAAAAATAATTTACCTAAAAAGAAAGTGGGACAGAATCATTTAACAATTTGACACCTAGATCCTGAGACTGCCAAGTACATTCTGGCAGCATTGGCACTGAAGCCAGGGCAAATTTAAAGGTTGCCAACAGGAAATGCTGGTGCCAAACTAATGCAGGAAATTACTTAAACACTAAAGCCAATTTGCTTTTACAACACAATAAGATAAAAAGAGGGCTACAATTAAACCTTTACATGAGAAACATTTTTGGTAACCACACCTAGCTATCTGTGAACTCATCATGCATCCCTCCTGCTTTACCCGTCCCCCTATATATCTACTAGGAATAAATCCAATCACCTAGTTTCTAAAATAAGAACTGTGAGAGCAAATTTAGAATCTTACTCACAAAATGCTTACATGCATTTGCTACCTCAAGCCCAAACTGGCTGCTACCTCTTCATTAGTGTTCAAATTCTTTCTTATTGCTCCCCAATTCCATTTTTGGTTCTGTAAGGCTACTAATCAATATTGGGCAAATTATTGCAACAGCTTTCTTGCAATCAGTGTCTTCCAAACTAATTCAAAAGTTCAAAGAATGAATATTCTAAATGCAAACTTAATCATGTTATCCTTTTTTATAACGTGTTCCATTGTTAAAACATGTCTCAGGCTTCTTACAACAGAGTAGAAGGCCCCAGTATGCATTTTGAGTTACCTTTTCAAATATTTATCTTCACATCAAATCTTGAGGCCCAAATACATTATACTATTCTCATGTCCCATAAATATGGGACTATTTACATAATTCTTCATCCTAGAAGAGTCACAACTTCATATCTCAAAAAATAGTGTCATTAAGAATATGCTTTGAAGAAAACCATTTAATTAGCTGAATTTTTTAAATCATTAAATGTGAATGAACGTAGTGTTGGTATGCATTCTCCAGCCAACTTAGGTCCTCTTGACTTTTATGACATTTAGGCAAGTTGCTTAGTTTTATCATTTTTTGTTTTTGTTTTTGTTTAAATGAGATGGGGTCTCACTATGTTGTCCAGGTTTTTCTTGAACTCTTGGCCTCAAGTGTTTCTATTGCCTCAGACTTCCAGAGTGCTAGGATTACAGGTGTGAGCTACCATGCCCAGCCCCAGTATTTTTTTTTATCACTGCATTTCATATATATACACACACACACACACACACACACATATATATATACTTAGCATAGGTTGCCTTACTTTTTGTTTTTTATTATACTTTAAGTTCTAGGGTACATGTGCACAACGTGCAGGTTTGTTACATGTGTATATATGTGCCATGTTGTTGTGCTGCACCCATTAACTCGTCATTTACATTAGGTATATCTCCTAATGCTATTCCTCTCCCCTCCCTACTCTGCACAATAGGCCCCATTGTGTGATGTTCCCCTTCCTGTGTCCAAGTGATCTCATTGTTCAATTCGCACATATGAGTGAGAACATGCAGTGTTTGGTTTTCTGTTCTTGTGATAGTTTTCTGAGAATGATGGTTTCCAGCTACATCCATGTCTCTACAAAGGACATGAACTCATCCTTTTTTATGGCTGCATAGTATTCTGCATATGCGCCACATTTTCTTAATCCAGTCTGTCACTGATGGACATTTGGGTTGATTCCAAGTCCTTGCTATTGTGAATAGTACTGTAATAAACTTAAGTGTGCATGTGTCTTTATAGCAGCATGATTTATAATCCTTTGGGTATATACCCAGTAATAGGATGGCTGAGTCAAATGGTATTTCTAGTTCTAGATCCTTGATGAATCACCACACTGTTTTCTACAATGGTTGAACTAGTTTACAGTCCCATCAACAGTGTAAAAGTGTTCCTATTTCTCCACATCCTCTCCAGCACTTGTTGTTTCCTGGCTTTTTAATGATTGCCATTCTAACTGGTGTGAGATGGTATCTCATTGTGGTTTTGATTTGCATTTCTCTGATGGCAAGTGATGATGAGCATTTTTTTCATGTGTCTGTTGGCTACATAAATGTCTTCTTTTGAGAAGTGTCTCTTCATATCCTTTGCGCACTTTTTGATGGGGTTGTTTTTTTCTTGTAAATTTGTTTGAGTTCTTTGTAGGTTCTGGATATTAGCCCTTTGTCAGATGAGTAGATTGCAAAAATTTTCTCCCATTCTGTAGGTTGCCTGTTCACTCTGATGGTAGTTTCTTTTGCTGTGCAGAAGCTCTTTAGTTTAATTAGATCCCATTTGTCAATTTTGGCTTTTGTTGCCATTGCTTTTGGTGTTTTAGACATGAAGTCCTTGCCCATGCCTATGTCCTGAATGGTATTACCTAGGTTTTCTTCTAGGGTTTTTATACTTTTAGGTCTAACATTTAAGTCTCTAATCCATCTTGAATTAATTTTCGTATAAGGAGTAAGGAAAGGATCCAGTTTCAGCTTTCTACTTATGGCCAGCCAATTTTCCCAACACCATTTATTAACTAGGAACGCCTTTCCCCATTCCTTGTTTTTTCCAGGTTTGTCAAAGATCAGATGGCCGTAGATGTGTGGTATTATTTCTGAGGGCTCTGTTCTGTTCCATTGGTCTATATCTCTGTTTTGGTACCAGTACCATGCTGTTTTGGTCACTATAGTCTTGTAGTATTGTTTGAAGTCAGGTAGTGTGATGCCTCCAGCTTTGTTCTTTTTGTTTAGGATTGTCTTGGCAATGCAGGGTATTTTTTGGTTCCATATGAACTTTAAAGCAGTTTTTTCCAATTCTGTGAAGAAAGTTATTGGTAGCTTAATGAGGATGGCATTGAATCTATACATTACCTTGGACAGTATGACCATTTTCACGATATTAATTTTTCCTATCCATGAACATGGTATATTCTTCCATTTGTTTATGTCCTCTTTTATTTCACTGAGCAGCGGTTTGTAGTTCTCCTCGAAGAGGTCCTTCACATCCCTTGTAAATTGGATTCCTCGGTATTTTATTCTCTTTGAAGCAATTGTGAATGGGAGTTTATTCATGATTTGGCTCTCTGTTTGCTGTTATTGGTGTATAAGAATGCTTGTGATTTTTGCACCTTGATTTTGTATCCTGAGACTTTGCTGAAGTTGCTTATCAGCTTAAGGAGATTTTGGGCTGAGACAATGGGGTTTTCTGAATATACAATCATGTCATCTGCAAACAGGGACAATTCGACTTATTATTTTCCTAATTGAATATCTTTATTTCTTTCTCTTGCCTGATTGCATTAGCCAGAACTTCCAACACTATGTTGAATAGGAGTGGTGAGAGAGGGCATTCCTGTCTTGTGCCAGTTTTCAAAGGGAATACTTCCAGTTTTTGCCCATTCAGTATGATATTGGCTGTGGGTTTGTCATAAATAGCTCTTATTTTGAGATACGTTCCATCAATACTTAATTTATTGAGAGTTTTTAGCATGAAGGGCTGTTGAAATTTGTCAAAGGCCTTTTCTGCATCTATTGAGATAGATGGTTCTGTTTATATGCTGGATTACATTTATTGATTTGCATATGTTGAACAAGTCTTGCCTCCCAAGGATGAAACCCACTTGATCATGGTGGATAAGCTTTTTGATGGTTAATGTATTTGATTTTCCAGTATTTTATTGAGGATTTTTGCATAGATGTTCATCAGAGATATTGATCTAAAATTCTCTTTTTTTGTTGTGTCTCTGCCAGGCTTTGGTATCAGGGTGATGTTGGCTTCCTAAAATGAGTTAGGGAGGATTCCCTCTTTTTCCATTGATTGGAATAGTTTCAGAAGGAATGGTACCAGCTCCTCCTTATACCTCTGGTAGAATTCGGCTGTGAATCCATCTGGTCCTGGACTTTTTTTGGTTGGTAGGCTATTTTATTGCCTCAGTTTCAGAGTCTGCTATTTGCCTATTGAGGGATTCAAATTCTTCCTGGTTTAGTCTTAGGCGAGTGTATGTGTCCAGGAATTTATCCATTTCTTCTAGGTTTTATAGTTTATTTGCATAGAGGTGTTAATAGTATTCTCTGATAGTAGTTTGTATTTCTGTGGGGTTGGTGATGATATCCCCTTTATCATTTTTTATTGTGTTGATTTGATTCATCTCTCTTTTCTTGTTTATTACTCTTGCTAGCAGTCTGTCAATTTTGTTGATCTTTTCAAAAAACCAACTCCTGGATTCATTGATTTTTTGAAGGGATTTTGCGTCTCTATCTCCTTCAGTTCTGCTCTGATCTTAGTTATTTCTTGCCTTCTGCTAGCTTTTGAATGTGTTTGCTCTTGCTTCTCTAATTCATTTAATTATCACTACATTTCTCTAATGCACCAGCTGAAACTTTTCTAACTGTATTTGTCTTCCTTAAGTTTTTCTCTTCTGTGTGTATAGAATCAGGTTCCTTTAAAAACTATAAAATGGTACTTTGAATTTGGTTTCTTATCTATTACCTTCATTTTGTCCCTTGCTGACATTTTAAACATAAGAATTTGATATATGGACTCCCAGGCAAGATGGTCAAACAGGAACAACTCCGGTCAGCAGCTCCCAGTGAGACCAACACAGAAGGTGGGTGATTTCTGCATTTCCAACTGAGGTACTTGGCTCATCTCACTGGGACTGGTTAGACAGTGGGTGCAGGCCACGGAGGGGAAGCAGAAGCAGAGTGTGGTGTCACCTCACCTGGGAAGTGCACAGGTTGGGAACTCCCTCCCCTAGCCAAGGGAAGCTGTGAGGCACTGTGACATGAGGAGCAGTGCATTCCAGCCCAGATACTGTGCTTTTCCCATGGTCTTCATAACTCATAGACCAGGAGATTCCCTCAGCTGCCTACCCCACCAGGGCCCTGGATTATAAGCACAAAACTGGGCAACCTTTTGGGCAGACCCGAGCTAGCTGCATGAGTTTTTTTCATATGCAGTGGCACCTGGAATACCAGCAAGACAGAACTGTTCACTCCCCTAGAAAGGGGGCTGAATCCAGGCAGCCAAGTGGTCTAGCCCAGCGGATCCCACCCACATGGAGCCCAACAAAATAAGGTCCGCTGGCTTGAAATTCTCACTGCCAGCATAGCAGTCTAAAGTCGACCTGGGACACTGGAGCTTGGTGGAGGGAAGAGTGTCTGCCATTACTGAAATTTCACAGTATAAACAAAGCCTCCTAGATGTTTGAACTGCATGGAGCCCACTGCAGCTTGGCAAAGCCACTGTAGCCAGACTGCCTCTCTAGATTCCTCCTCTCTGGGCAGAGCATCTCTGAAAGAAAGGCACAGCCCCAGTCAGGGGCTTATAGATAAAACTCCCCTCTCCCTGGGACAGAGCACTTGGGAGAAGGGGTAGCTATGAGCGTAGCTTCAGCAGACTTAAACATTCCTGCCTGCCAGCTCTGAAGAAAGCAATGGACCCCCCAGCACAGTGCTTGAGTTTTGCTAATGGACAGACTGCCTCCTCAAGTGGGTTCCTGATCACTGTGCCTCCTGATGAGGAGACACTTCCTAGCTGGAGTCAACAGACACCTCATACAGGAGAGCTCCAGCTGGCATCTGGCAGGCTCCCCTTTGGGATGAAGCTTCCAGAGGAAGGAGCAGGCAGTAATCTTTGCTGACCTTGCAGCCTTCATGGGTGATACCCAGGCAAACAGGGTCTGGAGTGGACCTCCAGCAAACTCCAGCAGACCTGCAGTAGAGGGACCCAACTGTTAGAAGGAAAACTAACAAATAGGAAGCAATTGCATCAACATCAATAAAAAGGGTGACTCTGCAAAAACCCGATCTGTATGTCATCAATATCAAAGACCAAAGGTAGGCAAGTACACGAAGATGATAAAAAAACCAGCAAAAAGGCTGGAAATTTCAAAAACCAGAACACCTCTTCTCTTCCAAAAGTTCACAACTCCTGGCCAGCAAGGGAACAAAACTGGATGGAGAATGAGTTTGATAAATTGACAGAAGTAGGTTTCAGAAGGTGGGTAGTAATGAACTCCTCTGTGCTAAAGCAGCATGTGTTAACCCAATGCACAGAAGGTAAGAACCTTGATAAAAGTTTACAGAAACTGCTAACTAAGAATATAAATAACCTGATAGAGCTGGAAATCACAGCATGAGAATTTATTGAAGCATACACAAGTATAAACAACCGAATTGATTAAACAAAAGAACAGATATCAGAGACTGAAGAGCAACATAATGAAACAGCGTGAAGACAAGATTAGAGAAAAAAATAGAAAGGAACAAACAGAGCCTCCAAGAAATATGGGACTATGTGAAGAGACCAAACCTATGTTCGATTGGTGTACATGAAAGTAATGGGGAGAATGAAAACACACTGGAAAACATGCTTCAGGTTATTATCCAGGAGAACTTCTCCAACCAACAAGACAGGCCAATATTCAAATTCAGGAAATTCAGAGAACACCACAAAGATACACCTTGAGAAGAGCAAGCCCAAGACACATAATCGTCAGATTCACCAAAGTTGAAATGATAGAAAAAATGTTAAGGACAGCCAGGGGAAAGGTTGGGTTACCCACAAAGGGAGGCCCATCAGACTAACAGCAAATCTCTCTGCAGAAACTCTACAAGCCAGAAGAGAGTAGGGGCCAACATTCAACACACTTACAGAAAAGTATATTCAACCCAGAATTTTATATCCAACTAAACTAAGCTTCATAAGTGGAGGATAAATAAAATCCTTTACAGACAAGCAAATGCTGAGGGATTTTGTCAACCCCTGGCCTGCCTTATAAGAGCTCCTGAAGGAAGCACTAAATATGGAAATGAAAAACCAGTACCAGCCTCTGCAAAAACATACCAAAATGTAAAGATCACTGACACTATGAAGAAACTGCATCAACTAATGAGAAAATAACCAGCTAACATCATAATGAGAGAATCAAATTCACACATAACAATATTAACCTTAAATGTAAATGGACTAAATGCCCAATTAAAAGACACAGACTGGCAAATTGGAGAAAGTGTCAAGACCCATCGGTGTGCTGTATTCAGGAGACCCATCACACATGCAAAGACACACATAGGCTCAAAATAAAGGGATGGAGGAATATTTACCAAGCAAATGGAAAACAAAAAGAAGCAGGGGTTGCAATCTTAGTTTCTGATAAAACAGACTTTAAACCAACAAAGATCAAAAAAGACATAGAAGGACATTACATAATGGTAAATGGATCAATGCAGCAAGAAGAACGTAAGTATATATGTGCCCAATACAGGAACACCCAGATTCATAAAGCAAGTCCTTAGAGACCTACAAAAAGACTTAGACTCCCACACAATAATAGTGGGAGATTTTAACACTGCATTGTCAATGTTAGACAGATCAATGAGACAGAAAATTAACAAGGATATTCAGGACCTGAACTCTGCTCTGGACCAAGCAGACCTAATACACATCTACAGAACTCCCCACCCCAAATCAAGAGAATATTCATTCTTCTCAGCACATTGCACTTATTCTAAAATTGACCACATAATTGCAAGTAAAACACTCCTCAGCAAATGCGAAAGAATGGAAATCATAGCAAACAGTCTCTGAGAACACAGTGCAATCAAAGTATAATTGGAGATTAAGAAACTCATTAAAATCTGCACAACTACATGGAAACCGAACAACCTGCTCCTGAAGGACTACTGGGTACATAACGAAATGAAGGCAGAAATCAAGAAGTTCTTTGAAACCAATGAGAACAAAGAACCAACATCCCAGAATTTCTGGGACACAGTTAAAGCAGTGTTTAGAGGGAAATTTATAGCACTAAAGTACAAAAAAAAAAAAAAAAAAAAAAAAAAGAAAGCAAGAAAGATCTGAAATCAACACCCTAACATCACAATTAAAAGAAATAGGGAAGAAAGAGCAAAAAAATTCAAAAGTTAGCAGAAGACAAGACATAACTAAGATCAGAGCAGAACGGAAGGAGATTAAGACACATAAAAACCTTCAAAAATATCAATGAATCTAGGAGCTGGGTTTTTGAAAAGATTAACAAAATAGATAGACAACTAGCCAGATTAATAAAAAAGAAAAGAGAGAAGAATCAAATAAGCACAATAAAAAATGATAAAGGCAATATCACCACTGATCCCACAGAAATACAAACTACCATCAGAGAATACTACAAACACCTCTACGCAAGTAAACTAGAAAATCCAGAAGAAATGAATAAATTTCTGGACAGATTCAACCTCCCAAGACTAAACCAGAAAGAAGTTGAATCCCTGAATAGAACAATAACAAGTTCTGAAATTGAGGCAGTA
The DNA here is from genome assembly GCF_002776525.5 of Piliocolobus tephrosceles. Classification (NCBI taxonomy): domain Eukaryota; kingdom Metazoa; phylum Chordata; class Mammalia; order Primates; family Cercopithecidae; genus Piliocolobus; species Piliocolobus tephrosceles. Next base: position 52,623,778 of record NC_045436.1, read on the forward strand.
ATTAATGGCCTACCAACCAAAAAAAGCCCAAGACCAGATGGATTCACAGCCAAATTCTACAAGAAGTACACAAAGAAGCTAGTACCAATTCTTCTAAAGCTATTCCAAGTAATAGAAAAAGAGGGACTCATCGCTTACTCTTTAGATGAGGCCAGCATCATCCTGATACCAAACCCTGGCAGAGACACAACAGAAAAATAACATTTCAGGTCGAATTCTACCACAGGTACAAAGAGGAGCTGGTACCATTCCTTCTAAAATTATTTCAAGCAATAGAAAAAGAGGGACTCCTCCCTAATTCTTTTTATGAGGCCAGGATCATCCTGCTACCAAAACCTAGCAGAGACACACGCAGAGAAAAGAAAATTTGGGGCCAATATCACTGATGAACATCAATGTGAAAATCCTCAATAAAATACTGGCAAACTGAATCCAGCAGAACATTAAAAACTTGTCCACCACGATCAAGTAGGCCTCATCCCTGGGATGCAAGCCTGGTTTAACATATGCAAATCAATCAACGCAATCCATCACATAAACAGAACCAATGACAAAAATCACAATATTGTCTCAATAGATGCAGAAAAGGCACTCAATAAAATTCAACACCCCTTCATGCTAAAAACATTCAATAAACTAGGTATTGATGGAACATATCTCAAAATAATAAGAGCTATTTATGATAAATCCATAACCAATATCATAGTGAATGGGCAAAAGCTGGAAGCATTACCTTTGAAAACTGGCTCCAGACAAGGATGCCCTCTCTCACCACTCTTATTCAACATAGTATTGGAGGTTATGGCCAGGGCAATCAGGCAAGAGAAAGAAATAAAATGTATTCCAATAGAAAGAGAGGAAGTCAAATTATCTCTAATTGCAAATGACATGACTATATATTTAGAAAACCCCATCGTATCAGCCCCAAAATTCTTTAAGTTGGTAAGTAACTTCAGCAAATTTTCAGGATAAAAAACTTATGTGCAAAAATCACAAGCATTCCCATACACCAATAACAGACAAACAGAGAGCCAGATCATGAGTGAACTCCCATTCACAAGTGCTACAAGGATAACAAAATACCTACGAAAACAACTTACAAGGGATGTGAAGTACCTTTTCCAGGGTAACTGCAAACCACTGCTCAAGGAAATAAGAGAGGACACAAACAAATGGAAATACATTACACGCTCATGGATAGGAAGAATCAGTATCATGAAAATGGCCATATATCCCAAAGTAATTTATAAATTCAATGCTATTCCCATCAAGCTACCATTGACTTTCTTCACAGAATTAGAAAAAAAGTATGTTAAACTTTATATGGAACCAAAAAAGAGCCCGTATAGCCAAGACAGTCCTAAGCAAAAAGAACAAAGCTGGAGATATCACACTACCTGAATTCAAACTATACTACAAGGCTACAGTAATCAAAAAGCATGGTACTGGTACCAAAAAAGATATATAGACCAATGGAACAGAACAGAGGCCTCAGAAATAAAACCACACATCTACAACCATCTCATCTTTGACAAACCTGACAAAAACAAGCAGTGGGGAAAGAGTTCCCTGTTTAGTAAGTGGTGTTGGGAAAACTGGCTAGCCATATGCAGAAAACTGAAACTGGACCTCTTCCTTCCACCTTATACAAAAATCAACTCAAGATGGATTAAAGATTTGAATGTAAGAAGTAAAACCATAACAATTCTAGAAGAAAACCTAGGCAACATCATTCAGGACATAAGCGTGGACAAAGGCTTAACGACTAAAGCACCAAAAGCAATGGCAACTAAAGCCAAAATTGAAAAATGGGATCTAATTAAACTAAAGAGTTTCTAAATAGCAAAGTAAACTATCATCAGAGTGAACAGGGATCTACAGAATAGGAGAACATTTTTTGCAATCTATCCATCTGACAAACGGCTAATATCCAGAATCTACAAGGAACTTAAACAAATTTACAAGAAAAAAACAAACAACCCCATGAAAAAGTGGGCAAAGAATATGAACACACACTTCTCAAAAGAAGACATTTATGAGGCCAACAAACATAGGAAAAAAGGCTCATCATCACTGGTCATTAGAGAAATGCAAATCAAAACCACAATGCGATAACATCTCATTCCAGTTAGAATGATGATCATTAAAATGTTAGGAAACAACAGATGCTAGAGAGGATCTGGAGAAATAGGAATGCTTTTACACTGGTGTTTGGGAGTATAAATTAGTTCAATCATTGTAAAAGACAGTGTGGTAACTCCTCAAGGATCTAGAACTAGAAATACCATTTGACCCAGCAATCCCATTACTGGGTATGCACCCAAGGGATTATAAGTCATTCTACTCTGAAGAGACATGTGCATGTATGTATATTGCAGCACTACTCACAATCACAAAGACTTATAACCAACCCAAATGCCCATCAATAATAGACTGGATAAAGAAAATGTGGCACATATACACCATGGAATACTATGCAGCCATAAAAAAGAATGGTTCATGTCCTTTTCAAGGAAATGGATAGTGGGATCATTCTCAGCAAACTAACACAGAAACAGAAGGCCAAACACCATGTGTTCTCATTCATAAGTGAGAGTTGAACAATGAGAACATATGGGCAGAGGGAGGAGAACATCACACAATGGAACCTGTTGTGGGGTGCAGGGCAAGGGGAGGGATAGTATTATGAGAAATACTTAATATAGATGACAGTTTGATGATTGCCACAAACCACCATGGCACATGTAAACCTATGAAACAAACCTGCATGCATGTATCCCAGAGCTTAAGTATTTTTTTTAAAAAAAAAGACAGATTCAGTGGCTCACACCTGTTATCCCTGCACTTTGGGAGGCCAAGTCGGGTGAACAATGAGGTCAAGAGTCCGAGACTAGCCTGCCCAACATGGTGAAATCCCGTCTCTACTAAACATACAAAAAATTAGCTCGGTATAGTAGCGGGCGCCTGTAATACCAGCCACTCGAGAGTCTGAGGCAGGAAAGTCTCTTGAATATGGGACGTAGAGGCTGCAGTGAGTCGAGATCACACCACTGCACTCCAGTCCAGGCAACAGAGTGAGACTTCATCACAAAAAAAAAAAAAAAAAAAAAAAAAAAAAGACTGTGATATATCTGATGAACAGGAATCTTGATGAATTCCATCCATTTTTATATTCTCTGATCAAGCCTATTGATATGGCATCTTGTTTTAAATTATGATAAAATGACTATAAATGTAGAACAGATAGGTCTATATTATCATTGCTCATTTAGGGGTGCTTTTTGCTGCCAAGGAACATTGGCAGTACCTGAAGCATGTTAGGTTAGCACAACGAGGGGTTTGGGGAGCTGCTAGCATCTAGTGGGTACAGTCTAAGGGCACTATTAAATATCCTACAATGTACAGGATAGTTTCCCACAACAAAGAATTACCCAGTCCAATATGTCAGTAGTACTGAGGTTGAGAAGCATTGATTTATATGAAATCAAATATTTATTAGCTTGAGGAGTCAAATTGTCTGGTTTCAAATCCTGCCTCCATTTGGAAAGTATCTGTTTGACTCTAGGTGGTTTATCCGTCCCTCAGGTTTTTTTCTGTCATAAAATGGAGGTAATTGCCGAGACCAGCTTGGTCTGGGAGACGCTAACCCAGCGGCACTAGAGGAATTAAAGACACACACACACACACACACAGAAATATAGAGGTGTGAAGTGGGAAATCAGGGCTCTCACAGGCTTCAGAGCTGAGAGCCCCAGAGATTTACCCACATGTTCATCAACAGCAATCCAGTCATTAGCATTGTTTCTATAGATATTAAATTAACTAAAAGTATCCCTTATGGGAAAGGAAGGGATGGGCCGAATTAAAGGAATAGGTTGGGCTAGATAAATACAGCAAAAGCATGTCCTTGAGACACAGATTGCTCATGCTATTGTTTGTGGCTTAAGAATGCCTTTAAGTGGTTTACTGCCCTGGACAGGCCAGGTGTTCCTTGCCCTCATTTCGGTAAACCCACAACCTTCCACCATGGACGTTAGGGCCATTATGAACATGTTACAGTGCTGCAGAGATTTTGCTCATGGCCAGTTTTGGGGCAAGTTTATGACCAGATTTTGGGGTGCTTGCCCCCAACAGGTAATGATTCAGGAATCAAAGGGTTGTCATTAGCATTAAATAGTTGGAACAGTATTTGAATAAGATGACAATAAATAAATATTATTGTCATATATTGTAAGCATAATATTATTGCATGTTAATGTATGTGATTTTCTCAGCACAAAATTGTCAAATCAAAGCAATTTTGCCAGAATTTATTTTTCCTGGTGCAATATTCATTTGTATCTAGTTGTGATTTCCTTTAGTTTTAACTAAACATCACGTAAGTTAGCCATACAATGATAACTAAGTTTCACTTTCATTTTCTCTTCTCTGTAGACATATCAAGTCTATGTGGTTGATGTTTCAGTTCAGTCATCTAACAAGGGAAAGTTGTATTCAAGAAATAGAAATATAATACTAGCAAAAGGTAAAAATGACACACAATTTGAGCTAGAATAATGACTAATAATAGTTATCTTAATTCTGATGAATATGCTCTGGTTTCTCTTTAGATCTTATAAACCTTTTGCCTTTTTAGTTCTTATGAGTATCATGAGAATTCTTAGTGTTTTATCAATAGCAACATTTTATCATTTTATATTCCCATCCAAAGAACCCATTTATGCTGTTGATTACAATTCTAAATAATCAGAGTATATAGGCAGCATAATTTCAATACTATAATTTCCATGTTCTTCTACCAGTAGTATTAAAAATGTTGTAAATCATATATATTGTTGGCAAATACTTGCATTTTCCAATATGAACAAATGTTATAAATCAAATAACTTTGAAATCATACATGTAGTTACTGTGTTAATGTAAATCTAGACTAGAAGACCTCCTTCTTCAAAAAATGGACTCTGGAATTTTCCAGCTATACCTTTATTTGTAAGCTTCTTGATAAAAATATTTATTGGCTACTGAAGCACTGGGTACTAGAAAGAAACAAAATTTTTCTAAACTCTTTTTTTAATAAAAAATACAAATCCTTACACTTTAGTGAATATATACCTAAACACACACACAGACGTACCCATATATATGTCAATAGTCAATAACACAGAAACAGTCAGAAGCAACACTTACTTGTGACTAGAGTTTATTGAAGTCTGTATGGGGAAAAATGTGTCTCATTTCTCAGCTTAAATATGTCTACTTTTTTTTTTTTTTTTTTTTTTTTTTTTTGATTGTTTGACATGGAGTCTTACTCTCTTCCCCAGGCTGGAGTGCAGTGACACCATGTCAACTCACTGCAACCACCACCTCCTGGGCTCAAGCGATTCTCCTGCCTCAGCCTCCCAAGTACATGGGCTTACAGGTGCCCACCACCACTCCTGGCTAATGTTTGTATTTTTAGTAGAAACGAGGTTTCACCATTTGGCCAGGCAAGTGTCAAACTACTGACCTCAGGTGATCCACCCACCTCAGTCTCCCAATGTTCTGGGATTACAGGTGTGAGCCACGACTTCTGACCAAGACTACATTTTGATTTACGTAATCTTTACCCCACTGGCAAGGAAACTTTGTGATCTAAAAGTGATATGATGTGTTAGGTCAAAATATCTGCTTGCAACAAAAACTAACTTGTAAGTTTTAGAAAGCAGATAAGAAATATCCAACACTATCTAATGCATAGATATGGTTAGATATTTGATATAATAATTTTTTATCATTAATGTTGATTTTCCCAAACTATAAAACTTTAAGCCTAAATGGATAAGCAAGTGGCAGGTGCTCTCTGGTCTGTGTTTCCTTTAAAGACTAGCATTACAAAAGACCTGATTCAATCAATTCCTTGATTTTTGGCCATGACTGCATATTAAAATTATTTGGGAACTTTTGAAACACTCTTACCTAGGCCTCACCAAGACCAATTAAGTCTGAATCACTGTAGATGCAGTCTGGGAATCAATAGGTTTGAAAACCTCTCCAGCTGATTCTAATATGCAGCCAGGATTGGGAACTCTTAAGTTAGTCCAGTAGCCCAGCTGGACTCATTATGCCAGTGGCTTTTCCTGCTTCACCACTAGTCAGGCTAGCATTGACCCCTCTCTCCTACACCCACCTCCAGCCCCTGCAGTGCTGTCTGAGCAGTAGTGTTCTGTTTGTTCTTATACGCGCTGAGAAGGGAATATGGAAAGAGAATAAATGTTTTTGTGCATTATTTCATTTGAGAGTCACAACACTTCCTCTATGGTATACAGGTAGACATGCAAGTGAGCCATTTTGTCATCGGATTCTTCAGCCCCAGTCAAGATGACATCCAGCACTCGCTGACATCCAGACCATAATCTCATGTGAAACTCTGAGCCAAAGCTACCTAGCCAAGCTACTTTTGAATTTTTTACCCACAGAACTCTTTGCTGTCTTAACATGCTATAATTTGGATACCTCTGTCAGACAGCAGTAGTTATCCAATATGGTAATAAGAGAAGAGAGAAGGTCATAGCAGGTGAAAGCTGATAAGAAAATTTGGAAGCTGTAGGACAAATCGACACGTGCTATAGGCAGAACGTAGGTGAGACTGAACATATGTGGAAGAATAATTGAAAGTTAACAAGAGGACTTAGATTCCAGAATATCCTTTCCCTCTCCTATCTAAATATGAGCCAAAACACAACAAAAAACAATATCCCTTGCTCTTTGGGCAGAAGCCTGATGACTTGCCCTATGGAGGGATTATGGATTGTGGGGGAGCAAGAACAAGCTATGGAAAAGAGTGCTTGATTTAAATAAGGTTAACTAAATGGAAATCTACTTGATGATTTTCAGGCATACAGCCCAAATCTCCAGATAGCCTCCCAGAATATTAAAAACTAGTGTTATAACTGCCACCCATACTGAGTATTTACTTTTCCAAATACAGTAATAAGAGCTTATTGTGAGAGTAAGGAAAGACCAATGAAAGGAGCTAAGGGTATTAGAGTTCTAAATCTCATCCTCCATATTAGAAAATGATACACATTTTATGATTTATATATCTTGTAATAGTGATACAAATTGTATATATACCCAGGTAAATATAAGAAGACTACTTAAAAGGCAAAGAAATCAAGTGAGGGATGCTAGGAAAATATAGCAGAAGACCACATTTTTTCATTACCAATCTTTTCAGTGCTACTTGAATGTTTAAACTGAGTACATGTACTACTTTTATAAAATAAAACTCATTAAAAGGGCCATAATAAACTAATTAAAATGCAAATGTGGGGAAAATGTGGGAAAACATTTCCAGCTAATGTGACAGTCAACAAGATGATATTCATGTATTCAAATAATTCACTCATTACTGGGAAAAAATATAACATGCTGTCATGGTTGAAAGTGAGTGATGTCGAAACAGACTCCATTTTTGAATCTCAGCTTCGTTGACACTGACTTTTATTCCTGGGCTAGACACATAATTTTCCTATCTCTAAAAAATCAATGCCTGTACAACACGGTTTTTGGAAAAATAAATATAAGAAAGCTTATAAAGTGTTTGACAACACCTGGTATATAGTACATCATAAATATTAGCTATATAATTCAGTGGGATATATTTACCAAATGGCTCTATGTACACAGCTGTATTAATCCATTCTCGTAATGCTATAAAGACATAATAATGCTATAAAGACATACCAGAGACTGCATAATTTATAAAGAAAGATATTTAATAGGCTTATGGTTCTGCAGCTCTACAGGCTTCTGTTTCTGGGCGGCCTCAGGAAACTTACAATCAAGGCAGAAGGAAAAAGGGAAGCAAGCACATCTTACATGGTGGGAGCCAGAGGAAGATAGAGAAGGGGAAGTGCTACACATTTTCAAACAATGAGATCTCGTGAGAACTCACTCTCTATCACGAGAAGAGCTAGGGGGAAATATGCCCCCACAATCCAATCACCTCTGACCAGGTACCTCACCCAACATTGGGGATTACAATTCAACATGAGATTTGGGTGAGGACACAGAGCCAAATTGTGTCACTAACACTATCCTAAGTCTGGGTATAAAAAACCATGAATGAAACAAGAATAATTTCTGCATGTAGAGTTCGAAGTCTATATTTAAAAAAAAACAAAGGAAAGGCAGGGCATGGTGGTTTATGCCTGTAATTCTAGCATTTTTGGATGCTGAGACAGGTGGATCATTTGAGCGCAGGAGTTTGAGACCAGCCTGAGTAGCATGGCAAAAACCCATCTCTACAAAGAATACAAAAATTACCCAGGTGTGGTGGCATGTACCTCCAGCTACTCAGGAGGCTGAGGTGGGAGGATTGGTTGAACCCAGAAGGAAGAGATTGCAGTGAGCTGAGATCACACCACTACACTCCAGTCTGGGTGACAGAATGAGATCCTCTCTCTCAAAAATAAAAGGCAGAAAATAATACGAGAAATTTTAAAAACTAAAAATATTTTTTAAAATCCAAGTCTTAAAAGGGATTAGTGCTCTGAAAGAAACAGAGTAATAGGCAATGTTGGGGGGTATGTATGTGTGTGTATATTAAATAGTGAAAGTTGTACTTTTAAAGGTAATCATTGGTTCTATCATAAGGAGATCCTGTATTAAGTCGTCTTTATCAGTCAGCTGAGATTACCATAACAGACCACAGACTGGGTATCTTTAAAAAAACATAATTGTTTTTTACAGTTCTGAAATCTAGAATTCCAAGATCATGGTTTCAGTAATTTGATTTCTGGTGAGGACTCTCTTCCTGGCTTGCAGATGAGCACTTTCCCATTGGGTCTTCACAGGATCTTTCCTTTGTGCTCATACAGGGTGGATGAGCTCTCTTGTGTCTCTTCGTTTAAGGACATTAACCCTGTCAGATCAGCACTGTACTCCCATGACTTCATCTAACCTTAATTGCCTCTGTAAAGTCCCTGTCTTAAAATACAGACACATTGGGATTTAGAGCTTCAGTATGTGAATGAGAGGTTGTGTGAATTATAATCCCTCAGTCCAAAAGACAAGCATAAGAAGGTAACTTCCATGAGTGTGGACAGGTAAGAAAATAAATCTGTATATGCATTGGCATATTTCAATGACTGAAAGAAACCCAATGTGAATAGCATAATTGGTCAGTTGGGGCAATTATGAGGTTAACAAAAGATTAGAATAGAACAATAGGGTGGGGACCTACAGGCTATGTTTTACAGATTTTAATTTAAACATGAAGAAAAACCATTGAAGGCATGAAGCTGCGTGTTAATAAAATGCAGTGTGTTTTGAAAGCATCACTATTTTGGTTTCATAGAACAAATTGTATGTAATCCTTAATATATGGGGAGTCATCAAATGCAGTACATCAAGAAGTAAAAAACAGGCAAAGGTATGATCAAAGTATTTACAGAATTAATATGTTACAGTTTATTTAAGCTCCTTCTGTTAATAAAAGGAATATTAATTAAAAGCATCAGTGAGATATTATTTTTATCTCATGAAATTTTTATTAATGGGGTCCAACTAAGGTAAAATTCAACCTCTCAGATCCTCTCTCTCAAAAACAAGGCAGAAAATAATACAAGAAATTGTATTACTCTTGGAGTAGAACCAAGATGAGATGACATAAAAAGCTAAAAAAACAAACAAACAAACAAACAAAAAACCATGGAGTTCAGCAGCCCTAAGTAACTGTACGTCATCAAGAAAACAGACACTTCACTCTTGTTTTTATTTTTCAGGCAGTGCCAGCCCTCAATGACCATACAGAAATGTGCCAAGGTACTTTTGGTTACAGTGCTGGTAGAGGTTCTATTGGGAATTATGTTAGTCTATTGGGACTTTTATAACAAAGAAACACTGGGCTGGGTGTCTTATAAGTAACAGAAATTTCTCACAGTTCTTGAGATTGAGAAGTCCAAGATTAAGGTACTGGCTGATGTGGTGACTGTTGAAGGTCTGCTTGAATCACAGATGGTACCTTCTGACTGTGTCTTCCTGTGGTGAGAGAGGAAAAAGACCTCTCTGGAGTCACTTTTATTTTATTTATTTATTTTTTATCTTTTGAGACGGAGTCTTACTCTGTCTCCAGGCTGGAGTGCAGAGGCGCAATCTCGGCTCACTGCAACCTCCGCCTCCCGAGTTCAAGCGATTCTCCTGCCTCAGCCTCCTGAGTAGCTGGGACTACAGGTACATACCACCATACCCAGCTAACTTTTGTATTTTTAGTAGAGACAGGGTTTCACTATGTTGGCCAGGATGGTCTCTATCTCTTGACCTTGTGATCCGCTCGCCTCAGCCTCCCAAAGTGCTGGGATTACAGTAGTGAGCCACCGTGCCTGGTCTAGAGTCACTTTTATAAAGTACTTCTCCTATTCACGAGGGCTCCACTCTTATGATCTAATCGCCTCCCAAATGCCCCACCTCCTACTACCATCACTTTGTGGGTTAGGATTTCAGCATATGAATTTTGGGGAGACACAAACACTCAGATCATAGCTACAATTATTTGAGCAGATGCAGAGGAATTGTGATGTGGAGAAAAACTAAACTTTCTGAAATGATCTGGCAAATTTTACACAAGGAAAATATAGCTATACCTAAATATACCTAATGCCAACGGTGCCCCAAGAGAGGATGGTTCAGGTTAATGGCAAGGAAGCAGTCACTCTTCTGTTTCCTCTTGTCTGGCTAAGAGACAGACTCTCTAGAGCACAGGAAAACAGAAATAGCTACTTTCCAGAAATTACAGAAAAATATAGTCATGAAGAGAGAAATGCTTGAGGAAGGAACTATGAAGAATTATTCAAGGTATTAATGCCTGAGAGATTGGCCCGAGGCGGATGTGAGGCTTAGCGAAATGGAAAATAGTTGCTCTTATAAAAGACATTTCCATTTTGTGGTAGAGGTTTTTGCATTTGAATTTTGGCAGGACAATTCATATTTGGTTCACCAACCTCAGTCAAGCAACTTGGCAAAGTTTAACCCTTAAATGAGTTAATATTCTGTAATTTTAGTTCAGGGAAACTATCCTAAGGAAATTGGCAGAAACTCCAGGAATCCTCCACAATATTAGTTACAATGTTATTTATATTAAGAAAATAGTAGAAATGATTACATGTTATGTAGTTAACCAAATTGTGTTTTCCAAAATATTTTATTCTCATGGATATATTTCCACAATATATTGATAGGAGAAAATATATACATATTTACATAGGGTTTATATCTATATACATCTAGATATAGATATAGATATATGGACACACATGCACATAAATATTTATATATTAAAAGGAAACTTCCTAAACTAACAACAATGATCATCTTTCGTAGGTAGTGTTACTGATGGCATTCCAAAAACATCTTTATTTTTAAAACCTCTATAATAATCATATATTGCTTTCCTTTTTGTGGCTATTTGCAAAATAAAATATGTACTTTTCTCAGTGTAAAAGATTCAAAGAACACTGAGATATGTGAGAGCTATATTATATTTTAAGAAAGTCACTTCTGAGGACGTTATATAATTACAGGTTTGCATAGTTCAAGCCTAAAGTAATTCCAAAATAATTTTTATTATAGAAAAGCCAATGGAGAAATGTCGTCTCAGAAAATAGGAATTTCCAGTCACAGCACATACATCTCCTATATTTTTCTCTAATTAAACTTTTTTATTTCATCTAAAATAAAATTTCTACATTTAAAACTTGACCTTCTTTGTAAAAAATGTATAAATTTTTTATTTTACTTTAAGTTCTGGGATACAGTGCAGAAAAAGCAGGTTTGTAACATAGGTATACCTGTGCCATGGTGATTTGCTATACCTATTAATCCATAATCTAAGTTTTAAGCCCCACATACATTAGCTATTTTTCCCTTCCCTCACCCCTATCACTCGACAGGCCCCAGTGTGTGTTGTTCCCCTCCCTGTGTCCATGTATTCTCATTGTTCAACTCCCACTTATGAGTGAAACATGCAGTGTTTGGTTTTCTGTTCCTGAATTAGTTTGTTGAGGATGGTGGTTTCCAGCTGCATCCATGTCCCTGCAAAGGACATGATCTCATTTCTTTTTATGGCAGCATAGTATTCCATGGTGTATACGTACCACATTTTCTTTATCCAGTCTATCATTGATGGGTATTTGAGTTGGTTCCATGTCTTAGCTATTGTAAATATTGCTGCAGTAAACATGTGTGTGCATGTGTCTTTACGGTAGAATAATTTATATTTTTGGGGGTATATAACCAGTAATAGGATTGTTGGTTCAAATGATATTTCTGCTTGTAGATCCTTGAGGAATCGCCACACTGTCTTCCACAATGGTTGAACAAATTTACATTCCCAAGAAGAGTGTAAAAGTGTTTCTTATTGTCCATATCACTATCAGACTTTTGATGAAAGTCATTCAAGCCTCTAGGAAGTTCCAAACTTTCCCACATTTTCCTGTCTTCCTCTGAGGTCTCCAAACTGTTACTGCCTCTGCCTATTACCCAGTTCCAAAGTTCCTTCCACATTTTCGGGTATCTTTTCAGCAATGTCTCACTCTACTGGTACCAATTTACTGTATTAATCCATTTTCACACTGCTGTTAAAGACATATCTGAGACTGGGAAGAAAAAGAGATTTAATTGGACTTGCAGTTCCATGTGGCTGGGAAAGGTCTCACAATCATAGTAGAGAGTGAAAGGCACCTCTTACATGGTGGTGTCAAGAGAGAATGAGGATGAAGCAAAAGTGGAAACCCCTGATAAAATCATTAGATCTCATGAGACTTATTCACTCTCATGAGACTAATATGGGAAAGACCAGACCCCATGTTTCAATTACCTCCACTGGGTTCCTTCCACAACACATGGGAATTATGGGAGATACAACTTAAGTTGAGATTTGGGTAAGGACACAGCCAAACCATATCAATCCCTTCTTTACACCTTATACAAAAATAAACTCAAGATGGATTAAAGACTTAAATGTAAAACCCCAACCCATAAAAACCCTAGAAGAAATTGCCCTAGAAGAAGGCAATACCACTCAGGACATAGGGATGAACAACAATTTCACAACAAAAATGCTAAAAGTAATTGCAAGAAAAGTTAAAATTGACAAATGGGATTTAATTAAAATAAAGAGCTGCAAAGCAAAAGAAACTATCATCAGAGTGAACAGACAACCTACAGAATGGGAGAAAATTTTTGCAATCTACCCATCTGCCAAAGGTCTGATATTCAGAATCTACAAGGGACTTAAATAAACTTACTAGAAATTTAACATGACTAATTGAATTCTAAAGTTTTTGTTGCCTGGCAGCACTTATCAGAACATGTATGCACTGGTCCTATTATTTAATTTATTCTTAGATTGTATTGCCATAAGATAAAAAATATTTTCAAGTTATAACAAATGTGAATGTCAAAATAATAGCACAGGTGTTGTACACTTTCCTGGAAAATTCCAATGTATGCAAATGCACATTGTAACTTAGAAGAAGAGCTGAAAAAATGGAGGAAAATGGATATTTGTATTTAACAGCTAAAGTGATACTAATACAGGGAGAGGGCAAGGACTGCTGGGTAGAAAAGGGTAGGATCCCTGACAAGGGCTCTGCCCTCAGGCTTATGCCCATGAACCTAAATGAGAACAGGCACTCTTGTTTCTGTGCCCAAAAGTTCCATTTTCTAAGACCACTTTGGCCCACAATGCCCCCCATCCTATGCCCATAAAAACCTGAGACCCTAGCAGGTGCAAACACAAGTGGCTGCATGTCAAGAGAAGCCGAAGAGCACACCAACAGACACCAGCATATACTAGCGAGCTATTGGAGTGGGACAATGTGAAATTTGGTTGGGAGCAGTCAGGGGAGAGGCCACCAGGCTGCCCAACTCCAGGAGAAGACCACCTTCCCACTTCATCCCCCTTCTGGCTCCCCATCCACCTCTCTGAGAGGTGCCTCCATCACTCAGTAAAACTTTGCACCCATCCTCCAAGCCCATGATATGTGATGTGATTTTTCTGTACACCAGGGCAAGAACCCAGGATACAGAAAGCCCTCTGTCCTTGTGATAAGGCAGAGGGTCTAATTGCACTGATTAACACAAGCCACCTACAGACAGAAAAGCTGAAGGAGCACACTGTAACACGCCCACCGGATCTTCAAGAGCTGTAAGCACTCAACCCTAGATGCTGCTGTGGGACTGGAGCCCAAAAATGCTCTCCCCAATCTACCTGCCTGCAGGCTCGCCCTAGGGGTTTGAGCTGCAGGGCATGGGAGAATTGAGCCACACCCCTGTCATACGCCCTGTGAGGGGGATAAAGGAACTTCTCCCATTTCATCACTAGCTTATGGCAATCACTGAAATACAGGACAGAATGAACCTGGTCTGGTGGATTTTTCATGACAATGGTCTTGATAATAAAAAAATTAACATTTTATGTATTATTGTTTTATAAGATGGAATTACACTGCATATATAATACAACACACCATGACTATATGACTATCCCCCCACAGACACACAGACATAAACACACATGCACACACAAAGATACACACACACACACATACATTTTATTATCTCCTGTTATCAAGGTACTATCTCTTTCCAGAATTAGCCACTTAACAGTTTGGTGTTGGTGCCTCCAATACGTGTTTTTATTAATATACACATATTTAGTATATTGTATTACTTATAATAAAAGTACAATAAAATATATTAAATTACTTAATCTCATTTTTTCTTTAATGTATGTACTCAATATCACTTTGTTGCAATGTTAACAAAATTCTTATGTGCATAGTAACATTAGTTACATTGACTGGCTCATAAATCTGTTCTTGTATCTAAAATTTAAAATTTAGTGACAAGAAGATTCTTCTTAGAATGTGTTCTCTAGATCTATATTATGATTTTAATGTGTTCTACCTAGATATGGATAGACAAATTTTGCAAGTATGAATTTCACACCTTTCTATTACTCAGTAATATTATTTCTATAAATAACAAAAATGGGGAAAAGAAGAAAGCCATCTTTTCCTTTTTACTTAGTAAAATACTTAACAAAAGATAATTGACTCATCAACAGCATATGGTTTTCTTGTAAAATAAAAATCAACTATAAATATTGAGCTATGCTCATGCCTCATTAGAAGTAATTTAAGGAAATTTATGAAGAATACTTATATTGGATTAGGGCTAATTTATTTTCCTATATGTGAGATGATGGTAAAAATGTTTGCTTTAGAAAGAAAGAAAGAGATAAAACACCAATTTGAAAAAAGGTTCTTTAAGTATTTATGAAAAAAATCTTATTTAGATTAAATTTCACCCCAATGAAGCAATTATAAATTTGGGATCAATGTGGTTTGAATGTGCTTCCTCCAAAAATTTGCTTTAGAAACTTAATCCCAAATGTAGCAGTGCTGGGAGTTAGGGCCTCCTGGGAGGTGTTTAGGTCATGAGAGCTCTGCCCTCATGAATGGATCAATTGCTGTTATAAAAAGGGCTTGCGAAAGTGGGTGCCGCCTCTTCCTCTTTTCTGCCATGTGAGGACATGGAGTTCCTTCCCGCATGGAGGATACAGCATTCAAGGTGTCATTTTGGAAGCAGAGACTGGGCCCTCACCAGACACCAAACCTTCCAGCACACTGATCTTGGACTTCTTAGCACCCTGAACTGTGAGAAATACATTTTATTTATAAATTACTCAGTCTCAGGTGTTCGGTTATAGTAGCACAAAATGAACTAAGAAAGGACATTACTACATTAAAATATGGCCTTTTCTAAGTTTCTCCTCTTATATGAAACTGGTTACCTCTTTAGTTACTTTTTTCTATATGTAGTATGATTCTGAATAGTAAATCAGCATGCAACTGCCTCTTCAGTAATTAATAATTTCCTATACATCCTTGCAAATTTCCATAATAATCATGGTTAAAATATAATGAATCTACTAATAAAGATGTGTCGTGAACAGAGCACAAAGTAGTTAGAAGGATCCAAAGAATTTTTGATGATGTAAGAAAAGAAGTTTAGCTAAAGAAATAAGTTTATTGCTAGCAGAGACTGACATTGATGGCAAATTCTTATATCCATTTCCCAACTTTATATAATTACGTTTGGCTTTTTTGATGATGATGTTTCCTTAAATTGTACTTAAACATTACTAGTTCAAGTTACATTATTTTATTAGACTTTTAAGAAGCAGAAAAATTTGAATTTATGATAAAGATTGATCAGAGTTGCTGTTGTCATATTTTTCAATATATCAACCCACAATGACTCAGTATTTCCGCAGAAATGTTGCGTGCGTATGTATTTCCAGCTTTTGTCTCTGTAAGAAAAAGGTGCTTAACAGATGGAACAATATTGAACTTTACCCAGAGTTACATTCATCTTATGTGCAAGTCTATGCAACAAGCAAGCCAACTTGACAGTTTAATTCCGCATTAGGATAATGCTTGGAAGGGTAATCCTATTTGCACTGCAGGATAAGGATGCCTGCATAGTGGCTTTGGCCTATAAAACTGTTAGCTATAAATTCTTAGCTGGCATTATGAGCTTCTTAACTTTTAAACCAGCTTTTTCTTAGCATCCTATTGCCAAGAGTGGGTTATTTGCCCCATAAATCCACCTAACCCATTGTATTTTTCTTTTTAAAATCAGTTGGCAAATTTACCCAAAGTAATAAAATCTACTTTTCATTTGAATTATCTTATTTTGGACAAAATAATCACATGCATGTAAAAGAGGCAGAATGAGTTTTATAAATTCAACATTTTTGTTTGCGAGAGTAGTTTTAAAGAATGCTGGAACATTTTTATTTTTACTGTATTTAAGGATAAAACAAAATCAAACAACTGTTCATTTGAGTCAAGATAAATGTTCACAATATTTTTTTAAGGAAAATAAAAGGGGAAATTAAAATACCTTTTTGTTTACTTACTTTTTATAAACTAGTACATAAATCTGATTGGATAACATACCCAGCCCACGAGTTTATATAATAGATATAATTAATGTCTATACTTTGCTGCTACAGAGTGACCAGACATGGGCACAGGAACATGAGTTCCAAGGACTCCTGAGCGATGCCTTCCTTGCCTTCTCCATTCAAACACTAGCTAGATATCTGAGTCTTCAAGGATCCAGGTTTGAACAAAAGTATCTTAAAGCCAAACATTTTTGCTCTTAGCTCTTAGTTTTTCAAATGGAGGTGTTACATTAAATTAAAATGAAAACCCTCCGTCAAGAATCTCTTAGCAGACAAACTCAATTAGACCTCATAAAGGTCCCCAACCTTGCTTCATTTATAAACATAAGTGAAACAACTGAAGCTATTTACTGTAAATGCCTATATAATTTAACTGAAAAACATACCTTATGATCAACCAATGAGAAGAAACCAACAAACTTATAATTAGATAACTAGATACTTTCCAAAGGATAGACCAAATAAATCTGTATAACTGCATAACTGTCGGTGATCAAATATTTGTCTTACTTCTCTGTTAGTCCTATAAAAGCCAATACCTTATATTCCCTAAGGAAACCTTCTAAACAACTTCTGGTTTGGAACTGCCCAAATCATGACTGTTGTTTGTTCAAATGAACTCTTCAAATTTTTACTGTGGCTCAGTTTATTTTTTAACAGAGAAAAATCTTCCTGGGACCTCAAGTCTTAGATGGAATGTTTACCTTAGAATCTACATGTCCTGCCATCTCTTTTAGCTCAGAAAAGGAGTGACTGTGAGGAAAGATTTGAAGGCCTGAAATTCTGTCCTGTTTCCATACCTACCTCACTGAGATTACGTCTTTTTTCAATTTCTTAGTGTCTTAATCTGTTTGTCATTTTATTCTTTTTCTTTTTTTATTTCATCCCCGTAATCCATTGCCATTTTTCCTTTAAGTTATTCTTTTATTTAATTATAATTTAGTTTGACACAGAATCATCTAATTTATATTTGCCTATAAGTATAATTTATATCTTAACTATGTTAATTATTTAATTAATAGGCCACTTTGTGAGAGCAGTTTTATGTTCATGGCAAAATTGAGTAGAAAGCACACGGTTCCCTCACGGATGCCCCTCTCCTTCCCACACACATTGACTATGTTATTTTTTATTCTTGTTGTCTTAATTATATTTTTCAATTTAAATATCATTAGATATTATTTTTAAATTTATGTCTAGAGAAGCAAGAATATTCATAAAGATCATAGCTATAAAGATCATCTGTATCCATTTACAACAATCTTTATCAGAACTGCTAATTTCAGCAGAATGGACATTCAAAGGTTTTATAATAAGAAGGATTCTAAGGCTCCCTTCAGACACAGTAGGACAGTTTCATGATCTATTAGAGATCCCACCATAGGCAGAGGAGGCAATGGCACCTTGGGTGTCACATGTTTGCCAAACTTCCCCCTATTACCTCAATAAAGAAATATGAAATTCTAAGACAGGCAAGACTGATCTATAGTCACTGAAAGCAGATACAGACTGCCTGGAGGGAGGGTTGGGTGGGTGAATTTAGTGCAAAGAAGCACAGGTAATTTTGTTGGTAATGGAAAATGGAAGTATTTTATATATTGTATAGTTCATATATCGTATTGCACATTGATTTGCTTCATGGTTATACAGTAATTTTATACAGTTATACAGTAATTTTATACATATGGTTATACGGTAATTTTAATCCAAAATTACTGATGAAGTCATGAGACATTAATTTATTTGCACTAGGCCACCTAAATCGTAAGTGATGGAGACAGAATTAAAATCCTGAATGATAGGCTCCAAAGTCCATGTTCTTAACCATGTCACAGAGTGCAGAGAGGTAGGAGGGAGATGAAAGACATCAGCAGTTTTAAATATTACACTCTTCTGGAAGATGTTTCCCCATAGCCAGGTTGGTCTATTCTGGCTTCAATATGTCTCCAACATGCTGACTTTATTGATTATTTTTACTCAACATAGGGTTCGGGAACATGTTCTCACTGGGACACTTATTTTTTTTTCCTTTTAAGACTGTGTTTTAGAGTATGCACACTAGTAAAATGTGAAGCACCTTTTATTATTTGAAATGATTTTTAGTAAAACATGCTCCTTAATAAGTTAAAAGAAACAACTCTCTTATAAAATGGTTTAATTTCATTGTTTTGGAGTTATATTTAGGAAAGGCAAAAGAAGGATTCCCTTAAAATGAAAGTGTATCTTTTTTTACTTTTTTGAGAGATAAAGGAGATGTTTGAGATATCCAAGATCATAATCAAAAGATTTTAAGAATTGAGATAGTCTTATCTTTGATAAGTCTATGAGCATACAAACAAAACATAATAAAAGTAACAATTAAAACCCTTGTTAGCAAGCAAAACTTAAGTAGAACATTAGAAGTCCACAAGAATGAGACCTTAATTTCCACTAAATTAGAACTTTGATGTTAGAATTGGCCTAGGAGCTTGGTAGGAAACAGCAATGCTCAGATTTTACCACCAGAAATTCTTATTTAATTTTTCCACTAGAGGCCTTGAGCATTATTTGTTATTTAGCTATTGTACATTGACTTTAAAATCTATTTTGTTTTGGAATAATGTACATATGAAAAAAGGCACTCAAAATATTCAGTTCATTATTTTTATAAATGTCTTTATGTAACCATGACACAAATCAATATACAATATAATATATGAAATATACAATATATAAAATACTTCCATTTTCCATTACCAACAAAATTACCTTGTACTCCTTTCCACTAAATCCACCCACCCATCCCTCCCTCCAGGCAATCTGGATATGGTTTCAGTCACTATAGATTAGTTTTGCCGGTCCTAGAATTTAGCATAAATAGAATAATGTAGTATTCATGTGTGCATGTGTGTCTGACATCTTTGTTCAGCATAATGCTTTTGAGATTTATCCTTATTGTGGTGTAAATTCATAGCTGATTCTTACTGCACAAAAGCATTGTAGTTTAAATTTATACCAAATTTGTTTATACAAACTTTTTTTTTATTGCTTGTGTCTTTTTAAATTCTTTCTAAAATTATTCCTTTCTATATGTTCAATTTTTTTTTTCTGGAATTTTTACAGCTTTGGCTATTTTATGTTTAAGTGTATGACCCAAATTTGAGTTTATAATTGTATCTGAATTGAGAGTAAGTTTGAAGTACATTTTTTTAGATAGTTTCACTCTGCTATTGAGTGAAAAGACAATCCTTTGTCCATAGTGGCATTACCATCAATCAATTAATGTGATTTGGGGAACAACTTAATTTTTACTGAATTGAGTGAAGATCACAGACAAATTTAGTGGAGATGAATAGTGTATTTCTAGACTCTCTGCAATATTTAATTTGGTCTATAAGTGAAACCATACTACTTGATACCTTTATAGCATGTCTTGAAATGTGTTACTGTAAATCCTCCAACTTTGTTTTATTTCAATTTTATTGTAGTGATGGCAGCAGCAACCTATCTGGAGTGGCCACTGCCATGATGCTGGTTGCAGTGGGGAAGGCACAGCAGTAGGTGCCAGCAACACAGAGCCAGTGGGAGTAAGGAACAGGCAGGAGCCCCATCCTCCAGGGTGCAGCTGCAGCTGCCCGAGCTGGGGCTGTTGACCCAGGTATCTCTGCACTCAGAGGCCCAGGAAACTCCTCCCTGCCCCCACAGGCTCCAAAGTGCCTGTTCTTGCTGCCTGACCTCTCCCCACCCCCAGCACCCACTCCAATCACTGAGAAAATTTGAGGTCAAACCTTGGTGCTGTCATAACCCAGCTGGGTGTGCACACGCTTGATGCAGAGCTAACTCCGGACTTTGGGTGCTGAAGAGCATGAGAGGGATGCTGACATGGGGACTGTGGGGAGTTTGGCACTGGCCTGCAGGTGCCCCTCAGGATGAACACCCTGGGGGCCATGAACAATGGCAGGAAGCAGACAGTCTCCAGGGCAGAAGAGAACAGGTCCCCAGTGAAGCCCCACCTTCAAGCTGGGGAGTGCCTGAAGCCTGGGACTAGGGTGCCAGTCCTGTGGACCAGAGTGGGAAGTTTTGGTGCTTTTTTTGGGCCCACTCCTGGCTGCCCATGGGCCAATCAACAGGCACTTCCTCCCATATAAGGCCCATAAAAGCCCCAGACTCAGCCAGACTTACAGAGACAATGGGACAACCTGTCTGCAGAGAGAAGCTACTCACTCCAGGGTCCCCTCTCTGCTGAGAGCTGAACACTGATCAGAACACCCTGCCTGTGGAGAGGAGCTACCCAATGTCAGTCTTCTCTGAGCTGTTCTGTCACTCAATAAAGCTCCTTTTCACCTTGTTCACCCTCCACT
The DNA here is from genome assembly GCF_002776525.5 of Piliocolobus tephrosceles. Classification (NCBI taxonomy): domain Eukaryota; kingdom Metazoa; phylum Chordata; class Mammalia; order Primates; family Cercopithecidae; genus Piliocolobus; species Piliocolobus tephrosceles. The sequence continues at coordinate 52,645,135 of NC_045436.1, forward strand.
TGTCCACATACATTATTCTTCCTAGATAGAGGACAAAAACTTGGGACCTGACAAATGGCAGGGCTAAAACAGCTGTCACACAAACAAGGCTAAAACACTCCTCTTGCTCACCATGTTGTGGGTGACAAAGAGAGAAGAAAGAGGGAGAGAAGAGCTGTGGCCCTTCAGGGAACCCAGATGTAGGAGCTCTGGGAACAACCAATGCTGTGGCACCCACTTTGAGGATCTGTGTTGCCTGGCATCTCCAAGCTTCTGGGCATCACCACATTTCCTGGTGTCAGTTGTGGAAGCTGGGAGTATACCTGGTCCAGTCGCAGCCTCACAGGGAGTCAGCTTCCATGCTGATTGTGCACAGTAGCCAGACACCATGCTTGCTCACTCTCACACACCTCTTGCTACCCCACATGCCCTTGGCAGGAGTGGGATCCATGCCAGTAGCACAAGTCAAGCACAGCCTGCCAGGCCATGTGGGCAGAATGAGCCCAGCAGGCCCAAGCAAAATTCAGGCAAAGGAGCTACTGGCCACAGAGGTTTCTAGCTGGAAAAGCATCACTCCAAGAATCTCATGACAGTCGCTTTTATATGTCTTTGTAGTTCCACACTAATTTTAGAATCAGTTTATTAACTTCAATTAAAACAAAACAATAAAAAGAGAATTTTGGAATTTTGATTGGAATTATGCTGCATATGTGTATCCATTTGGGGACAAATAAGAATTTGACAATATTTACTTCAATCTATGTAATTGACACATGTCTCTAAATTTTAGGTTGTCTAAAATTATTATCATGAATGTTTGTATTTATGAGTATACTGGTTTTTGTATATTGTGTTAAATGTATCCTAAACTCTTTTGTCATTTAATGCTATTTTAAATGGAATTTTATTTCATCTTCTGATTTTTTTTTGTTTGTTAATGTATGAAAATGCAAAAAATTATTCTAGTAGATAGTTTAGGTTTCTTTTTATATTCCACCAACTATAAAGTCTTGCTTTCTCTGAAAGACTACATTTTTACCTTGTTCTTTGTAATGAGCATTCTTTGAACTCCTTGTTCCCTTGGCTAGGACCTTCAGAAAAATGTTAAACAGTAATGGTGCAAGTAAGAATCCTTACCTTCTTAATCTTACAGGGAAAATAGTCATTCATTAATTACTATCTACAAAGTTACAAGTAGGTTTTTCCAAGATACCTATTATGATAACAGAAAATTTCCCTTTGAGTCCTCGTTTTATGACAGACAACACATTATGAATGGATGCCTTTTTTTTCTTTTTGAGACAGAGTCTCAGCCTGTTGCCCAGGCTGGAGAGCAGTGGCACAATCTCGACACACTGCAACCTCTGCCTCCTGGTCTCAAGTGATCCTCCCACCTCAGTCTCTCAAGTAGCTGTGACTACTGGCATATGCCACCATACCTGGCTAATTTTTGTATTTTTTTATAGAGACAGGATCTCCCTACTTTGCCCAGGCTAGTCTTGAACTTCTGAGCTCTAGCAATCGGCCAGCTTCATACTCCCAAAGTGCTGGGATTATAGGCGTGAGCCATCGTGCCTGGGCTCACATGTTATTTCTACCATGAGTGAGATCACAATATGCTTTTTCTCCTTTATTCTAGTAATATGATGAATTACATATATTTTCATCTTCAAAATATGTCCAACCTTGCCTTCCTCGGAAAGATAGCTTCTTCTCATAATATATTATCATCTCTATATATTATTCAGATGAATTTCTAAACATTTTGTTAAATACTTTATGGTCTACGTTCACCATTGTCTCTCCAAATTCAGGCTTCTTAACTCCATGAGACCATCATTTTCAGATCTGGTTATCTCTTTCCCGCACTGTGACTCAGAAAATCCAATAGTCAGAACGCCTAGAATTTCAATGGAGATAGTATTCCAGAGATGATTAGCAATAGCTGATGTTTTAAACCAAATCAGTTCTACTTCTGATGTCTTATGTCAGCCAAGACACATACTAACTATGTCAGTTGGTGGGAAACCAAAACTTAATTAAAAAGATAGCAATTCATAAAAATGTTATCCTTATTTCCATTACATGGCTTGTTTCCAATATTACCTACATTTACTGTCAAAAATAGTATTGTCCAATTTCCATCATTAGGAGTCTTGACTTAATTATTCTGATTTCCTTAAGTGAATATTGGCTTTTGTTATTCTTTTTGTTTCTGTTTTTGTTGTTAATCTTTTCAGGTGATTCTAATGTACAGTGGCCAATTCTCCCAATTTCGGGTGGGGCATCATATATTGGTTTGGGGTGAAGATAACTAAACTCCACTTTCATCAATCTTGACTTATATGAAGGGAAAAATTCCAAGTAAATGTATCAATTTGTCATCCTTGCTAATATGGCTTCTCATTTAACAGCCAAATAAACTAGGACTCTGGCACTGTGCACAGGAAATCAATCTTACTATGCCTGTTTTCTAGTTCCTATTAAAAGCCTACTTCAAAGAAGTAACATAAAGAAAATATTTTAATTTATTCTGAGTTTTATTCTCTCTTCCAAGTTATCTAAATTTTATCTTTGGAACTAGTACATCCTTTGAAAATCTATGCATTCTAATTGCATTAGTTTTGTCCTCATAGAACCATCATTGCAGTGCTGTTTTACTGTTCTGTCCTTTATTGTGTGATATAAAATCATATGAACATCAAAATATATTTACTTTTGCATTGTAAAAACAACATTTATGTATTTCTCATGAGTCTTAATATTTATTTTAAATTTTTATGGGACCAAGGAGTTAATAATTTAAGGTAAGAAAAATAATAGTTTTTCTAAGTAAGTGGTATGATATTCCATTTTAAACAATGTATGTGAGAAAGCTCAGACTAAAATATAAACAACAAATATTGCGATATTTTGTGTAGTTTCTAGCCACTTTTTTTTACCCAGTTTACAAAGATATATGTTTTATTATATGTTTACTCCAAAATTTATATAAATTGTGCTGTCTTTGTGTATCTTTATGCTAAACAACTTAAAATTCTATTTAGGCTAGATATGGTGGCTCATGCTTGTAATCCCAGCACTTTGAGAGGTTGAGGCAGGAGGATCACTTGAGGCTAGGAGCTTGAGACTAAGTTGGGCAACAAAGCAAGACCCCTTCTTTAATAAATAAATATAAAATAAAATAAAAATCTCTTTAAAATATGTGCATTATAAATGATGCCTAAAGAGTTCACATGAAACAAGAATAAAATACCAATGAATAAACAGCAGAATTCATTTACTATACAGAAAATTATTAGAGTTTGCAATGTTTGAGAAAAGTTAAAATTGAGTTCTTAAAATCATAATTGCTGAAGTTTATGTTTATAAAAATTAGAAAATATAAAGAAGCTAAAATAACTACAGGAAAAAAATTATACTGGAAATTCTACCACCCAGAGGTATATATTATTAACATTCATTAACATGTATATTTCTAGATTTATACAGATATTTATCTTTAAAACTTAATCTACCTTTATATGATTTAATTTCTTATTTTTATGTTTGTTTGATGATTATTGGCTGCCTTGATACACAATTCTTTATTTCCTTTTCCAACTCTTCCAATAAACTTAAATGATGATTAATAAATCTAATAAAACTGGGAGAATAAATGCTCTCAAGAATTGCTTGAATTTTTCAGTAAAGGCAAGCTACTCTCTTTAGAAGATTGTTTATAATTTTATAATATTTCACTTTTGTCTTGTATCTTTCTTCATGGTAATATCTATTTCTCACTATGTATAATCAACAAAGTACTAAATGTTTTATGTGCCATGATATATAATATTGATACAATTACCTAAAATAGATATGTAAAAATCACAAAAAAGGAAGAAACTATAAAATTTAGAAATAAAAAGCTAAAAAATCACCAGTTTTCAGAGTTTTTTGTTTTTGTTTTTGTTTTTGTTTTCTTTTTACTTCAAATGCTGTGTTCATTTCACAGTAGCCAAAAAATTGAAAAGAGCAACCATGCAATCATGGTAGATTTTATAAATCTCTGTGGTTTCTCAACAGCACAATAATATTCACAATTTTGCAGCTTATAGCATACTTGTGAATTGTTTCTATTTTCAATAAACTTGGACTTAAGGGACTAAAGCACAGTAAACCTGAAGCGCAGTCTAGACTAGTGTACTTCAGTTAATTCTGTGCTTATAAAAGCTGCTGAAAATTTTCAGAAACTGTCTTATCCTCCCTGGAATTAACAAACAGACTAAACTCTTTCACCTGACAGTGTCATCATTCCCTTCATTTGGATTCACCAAAAGAGAAGAGCACTTAACGTAAGAAATGCCTTTAAAGGATGCATAAATGTGGGGATCATCTCCCTTTTTCCAACAATGCTACTTTATCAATTCTCATAAAGCAGAGAAACCCTGGTCTTGTAATAAATAAAAGTTTGATAGAAATTTTGATAAGACAATTTTTTTTTTAATATTTTTGTGGCCAAACCCATTAAAACTAAGTCTTTCTCAAATTGAGAAGTCTAAAAAGAATTAAGAAACTATGACAGCCCATGACTCAATTCTAGACAGGAAGCAAAGAGGCAGCATGGAGTCTAGATAAGAGAAATACTCTCCCAAACATATGCAGTCTCTTAAGGAGCTAAAATCATCTTGTAATGTTTGCACTTAATGAGTTAAGAATGGATTCAAGTTATTAAAATCATCTAATGAGTTATTTTCCCTTATCAAACCTTTATGAGATATATGGACTTATTTGAGACATTCAGTCATTAGATCAGGGTACTGAATCTTTGCATTACATAACATGTGATTTTTTTTTTTTTTTTCTGAGAGGGCTTTATACTACATAATTTGTCTAAATTACACAATGAATTTCATTGTATAAAGAACTTCATTGTATTAGAAATACACAGGTCACCTGAGTATGGAGACTTTAGCTTTGGTCTCCTTCCCAGCAAATTTCCAATGTGGTATCTGAGGCTTGCATTTGGGGGAATGTGCTCAAACAGTGTAGTCTATACACGAAGCATTGTAATTCTTACAATGTTGGAGTATTCCATAGAGTGAAATAAGTAGTTGATAAAATTTATCTAATCTTTAGGACTGTTGGTTTAGAATTATCAGTTTATCCACATTAATTCAAAAACTGTAATGGGATGCAGAATCAGTACAGAAACCTAATGAGGCTCCTAGTGACAAATATAAGGTACTATATAATTTTTCCTAAATTTTCAGATTAAAAACTTTAAAATACATTTTTTTATTTCTTTCTTTATTCATAGCTGTTAGACAATTACATTATTTCCTATATTTTAGTAAGTAGGACAATTAATAATAGCATAGCTAACAATGTAAGATTGCAGACCTGAAATCAACATTTTATAACTAGAGATTTGACACAAACTTAGTATTTTCTAATTGACTATGTTGGACATTTTCAAATTCAGGTTCTGCCATGAATCATTTATAATTGTGTTACAATGAACATTTCACAGACTTTCCAATTTTCATGAGTTAATTTTTTTAAAATTTCCAGAATCAATTAATTTTACAGTCAGCTATGTATAAATATAAATTTTGTTCAACTGGTTGAGACACAGATTGAACAAAGCCAAATACTTTGCTCTTAGAAAAAAATAACTTGTCTTAAGCTGTGTTAATCACCAGAGAGTCTGGTTAAAACAAGTTGAACAAATCCATGAAAATCCATCACCATGCTGGGAAGCCATACAGAATACTTTATTTATAGATGTTTAGTCAATACTGTCATCGTTGTTTATAAAAGGCAGATTTATAATTAGAATAAAATAAAGCAGTTTTGGCTAATTTGCTCTACAACTCTACAAATTCATTACTAGTTTAAAGCTTAATAAATAAAGCACAAAAAAAGTCATTTCTATTGCATTCTTCTTACAGTTTTCTACATGAGAATTAACATTTTAAAAATGACATCTTTGCCTGACATGCTAGTAAAATTGTTAGCATAAAATACATCATTTTGACAATATTAAAATAGAAAAACTTTTTTTTAAGTAAGATTATTTAAGACAAATGCAAAACAATGGGGGCATGACATTAAAGTAAATGAGATAACGTTTTAACCAGGGTGACACTTATTTTACTGTTTCTCAAAATTTTTGCACCAAAATAGGTATAAATGAGAGTAAAAAATTGATTTCTTCTCATTATTATTTGTATCTATGTGTTGCAAGATTAAGATCAAATGTAAAATAAGATTAAGAAAAAGAGATTAAGAAAGAGATAAAGGGGAATTGATTATTGGATACAACACCTTCAAAATATGTATTTGCTCTCTTAACATATAAAGGCTGCCTATTGAATGAAGTTGGCCAATTATAACTTGAGTCCCAATAATATAATCTCTTATGAAAAAAGAAAAGTTCATTTTAAGAACTGCATTGTGTGTGTGTGTGTGTGTGTGTGTGTGTGTGTGTGTATATATATATATATAATGTATACATAATATACACTAAATCAATGATAAACTCTCTGGTAAAGGGTTCTCGTTAGTAAATTTAATTTTTAGTGAACACTGTTGTAACAACTATTTTAAAAAAGGAAAAGTGGAATCTATACCTCACTGCACCTAACAGAATGACTCCAAATGAATAAGAGATCCTGAAAGTATGAACATTCTTAAAAGAAAAAAAAAGGGGCGGGGGGGGACATGTCAAAGTACACTGGACCCAACTAGAAAGGGGACCCCATAGGCCAAATTAGAGATAATTGTTCATCACAAAAAAAGTGAGAGGACCAGTTATAACACTCTGAATTATATATTATGCATGAGTTCATTAAGCTACTACTAAAAAAGGAAAAAAAGAAATCATGAAGGAGGAAAGCTCTTTGTTAACAGAATATTAGCTAAGATGTAGGAAGAAAATAGACTTAGAAAATTATCCAGGGATGTTAAAATCCACTTATACAGATTTGAAGCATCATCCTACATATTATTTATATAATGCCAAAGGAACATTTTTCCTTTCCAATAGAGGGATCTAACAGACAACACCAGTAAAATGATCAAACTTAGCATCACTAATAAGCACCAGATGCTATTATATGCCTCATAATGTTTTTAAATGCAAAATCATCCATGTAGTTTTTTGACAGACACAAAAAATGTTTAATTCAATTCTACTTGACAAAGAAAGAATTGGAAAAATTCATATTACACAATCTTGCACATAATATTTGTCTCGCAGTCTTATAAAATACCTTATGCTCTAAATCCTGCCTTGCTGGAAGGACCCTCTAGCATTGTTGTGACTATCCATTATGGCTTCAAAATAATTGTTCACTCATTGTGAGAAAAAAATGCTTTGAAGTTTAGGCTATCTGAGTATTTCTCTACTATCTATCTCTGTTTTCAGGCACAGAGACTTCACAACAACTTTTACCATTAGCTTGAATGTGTGAATTATATGTTATGTCCAGTAGCCCCACACTCTTCATTTCATTCCCAGTGATTCCCCTGTCACCTCACTTTGGCACTCCATTCTTTTTTTTTTTTTTTTTTTTTTTTTTTTGAGACGGAGTCTTGCTCTGTTGCCCGGGCTGGAGTGCAGTGGCCGGATCTCAGCTCACTGCAAGCTCCGCCTCCCGGGTTTACGCCATTCTCCTGCCTCAGCCTCCGGAGTAGCTGGGACTACAGGCGCCCGCCACCTCGCCCGGCTAGTTTTTTTTTATATATATATATTTTTAGTAGAGACGGGGTTTCACCGTGTTAGCCAGGATGGTCTCGATCTCCTGACCTCGTGATCCGCCCGTCTCGGCCTCCCAAAGTGCTGGGATTACAGGCTTGAGCCACCGCGCCCAGCCTGGCACTCCATTCTTATCACAGCTCCATGAACCTCAGCATCACCAGAAGTACTCAAACAACAAGCGTAAACTTTATTTTCCAGCCTCTAATGAAAATAGACTTCTTATTCCTTCTGGTTTCCTCTTTCATTTAAAATAACTGTTTTAGTATCATTGAGACCTTCAGGCCCTTGGCTCACTTTTTCCCTCAGTGTATGAACTTCAAACTCCCTATTTTCATGACTTCTTGGCATAGGTCCTAGAACTTTCCCTTCAACTTTTATTTTCCTCAAAACCTCAGCTTCTGCTCTCCCCGAACCTTCTATATACATGTTCCACTGTGGATTAGTCCATCTCAAAAAAGCCAGCACTACTCTCAGCATGCTAACACAGCAAATAAATATACAGTATTGTAAGGTCATGAGCATATATACCATCAAGAAGAAAACAAAAATGACAAATATCTAGTTAAGTTTTTTTCTAGTTAAAAATGTAATGTTTACTATAAAGGGCAGAAAAATACTTTCTTAGTGAAATAAAACATATTTAATGAGCCTAGGCAAACATATTTAAAGAGGACAAAGAGAACCATGCACTCTTTTGCATAAGTAGGAATTTAAACTGGTACTATATTTGGGGAAAATTTTACAATGTCAATATCCATTGAAATTTTTATATATTAGACTCAGTAACTACATATGTGAATATATGTGCCAAGAACAAATTCTTAAATACCACAAAAATGATCGGATTCTTTGCAATAATTCAATTTACAACTAAATACCAACACTAAGACATCTTTATACAAATTATTTTGCTGAAATATGATGTAATATTATAAAACTATAGCAACTATTTTTTTACAGTGTGCTTAGAGCCTAATATGCTAGCTCTTGTGGAATCTAGACCTGTTCAGAAAGAATTGTTTCAAGAAATTTTGATACTTTTGCCAAAGACCAAGAGGATATTTTTGACAGAAACTGAGCTAGGGGACATTTTTCAGTCCCTAAGCCTTAAGAATGTGGCACTAGAGAGAAAAACATGATGAATACAATATCATGTTTTTCTTAACTGTGGATAAGCTGCTGTCTGAATTCACAGATTTCACCATTCACTGCTGTGAAGGCACAGCTTTCCCCAATGACACCTTCTATTCTGTGTTCCAGGGAAATTCTGGGAAGCCTATTAAAAAGCCATTTGGGTTCTACATAAAGCTGCAGTACTTTTATGAACCAAGGTAAGTCCTAGGGAAAAAATCAGAAGGGTCATATTTCTTGCATCCTGATGGCCAGAGAGGAGGAGAGATACAAATTGGCTGTCCTCTCGGTGATTATCACAGTTTTCCAATCACTCTTCTAAGAATGTTTCACAGTGCTGCTTAGGATGATACAGGGAAATCTGCAATCCACTTTCTTCTATAGAAGGAAGATATAGGTGACTGGTATTCTACAAAATAAGGACACCTTCATTTCTTCTTTTCTAGAACGATCTACAATCAGAAAGTGATTCAAAAGACTCTCAGCTAAGTGCTACATAATGAGCAACGTGTACTCCTCAGCCAAATGGTAGTATGAACAAAAGACATTTTCTATTTGCATAGAGATACAGATTAGAACCCCTCCATGCCTTCTCACTGGTCACTATGCAGGTTGAATCAATCATTTGAGGAGAAGCCAAGGGTGGGGCAAAAGTTCGAGTGTAAACGATGGAGCACAACTATCGCTTCTCTTGCCACTGTCAGAATAAGCATATATACATTATTTTCTTAAAGTGATTTCTTAAAGCAGTCTCTTAAAATGGTCGCCCCGTTATGGTGGAAGCAAGGTTTATATGGTTTAAAGCCTGTCACCAAAGACACCAAGTTCTGCCCTCCTCTTGATTGTAGCAGTGGCCCTCGTGAGTGGGGAGGTGTGGGCAGTGGTGCCAGGCTGTGGAAGCAGCAGTGGCGGCAGTGGGTACCCTGTGCCCTACGTCCCCTAGGCGGCAGACTGCAACGCCCTCATCCTTGCTGGGCCAAGTGGAACCCGCTCCCAGGTCAGGAGCCTCTGTAGCACTGGACCCTGGTCCACTCTCGCCAGCGGCTGCTGCAGGGAGAGTAAGGGGAGGAGGCCGAGCTGGGCCCAGGACAGCGCTGCACTCCACAGTGCAAGGACAAGCGGGAGCTCCACTGGAGCCCGCCATCCTGGGGCCAACGCGAGGGGGCCAGGCCCAGCTGCCTGCCAGCAGGGGAGCGGCACAGTAAGGCAGAGGTGGACCCCCGAGGTGGAGCTGGGCTTGAGGCAGTGCTGCGCTTGTACGAGGAGCTTGGGGGTTGGGGGCCCGGGGTGTGGAGCTGGTGCAGTGCTTTGGAGGCCCAGGGCGGAAAGTGGGAGTGGCGCCCGGATTCAGAGATAAGGCCAGCAACCTGGCCAGCGGTATGGCCTCTGCATACACTTTACCGAGGGCGCTGGGTTCCTATGCCTCAGAAGGGTCTGGGCTGGGCTTCCTGGGTCTGCATCTGCAGATTCTACCCCACATCAGTGTGACCGCCAAGCCTGACACTCCGGACTGCCAGGCCTGGGGCCCACAATCTGCTCCCAGAGATGCCTTTGGGCAGAGCCCCCAGCTAGGTGATTGGGAGCCCCAGGGTGCCACTGAGCATTGGGGTCACAGAGGGAGCTCACAGTGATGTTGCTCGTGACCCAGAGGCCGGCCCAGTCACAGCAAGGACCTGGAGCCCCTAAGCCAGGCTGATAGGAAGCGTAACTATGGCTGCCTGCATGCTTTGCAAAGTGGGTGAGAGACCCACTTTCCTAGGAATAAGACGCGGGCATCTCTGCGTTTGGCACCTTCAGGGGCCCAGAAAAGCTCCCCCTTCCCCTACAGGCTCAGGGTGTCCGCTCCCCAGTTCCAGTCTCAGAGTGGGGTTGAGGCCGAGCACAGGCGCTATCACAAACCAGCCGGGTGTGCGAACGCTTGGGGCAGCACTGACACGCTAGTCCCATGCTGTCTCGTTCCTCTCCGGACTTTGGGTGCTGACTAGCACAGGGGCAAGCCAAAGGGCTGCTGAGGGCAGCTCAGCACTGACCTGCAGGTGCCCTTCAGTGCAAGCAGCCTGGGCACTATGAACAACGGCAGAAGGCAGACACGCTCCTTGGTGGAAGCGAGCAGGTCCCCAGTGAGGCCCCACCTTCAGGCCATTGTTGGCCTGAAGGCTGGGGGCTGGATTGCCAGTACCAGGGGCCAGAGTGGGAACTTGTGGAGCCTTTTCTGGGCTCACCCATTGCCTCCCATGGAACAATCGATGCACACTTCGTCCCCTCTGAGGCCCATGAAGGCCCTAGGCTCAACCAGGGAAGAGCAGACGAGGGGATGGCCAGCTGCAGAGAGGAGTTACCCTCTCTGCTGAGAACTGAACCCTTGTTGAGACAGCCTGCTTGCAGACAGGAGCTACACTCTCTGCTAAGAGCTGAACACTGGTCGTGAGGACCTGCTTGCCGAGAAGAGTTGCCCTCTCTGCTGAGAGCTGAACTCTATTTGGGATGACTTGCCCAGCAGAGAGGAGCTACCCTCTGCAGGTTTCCTCTGAGCTGTTCTATTGCTCAATAAAGCTCCTCTTCCTCTTGCGCACCCTCCACTTGTCTGCATACCTCATTCTTCCTGGTCACAGGACAAGAAATTGGGACCCGCAGAATGGCAAGGCTAAAAGATCTGTAACACAAACAGGGCTGAAACATGCTCCTTGCTCCCCGTATTGTGGGCAAAGAGAGGGAGAGAAAACTGTAGCCCTTCAGGGAGCCTAGTCCTGGGAGCTCCCGAGTCAGGAATGTAACTCCCTCTTTGGGGGCCTGCGGTTCCTGCCATCTCCAAGCTTCTGGACGCCAATGCACCGCCATTCCAAACTGCTTGCAGTGTTGTTGGTCCAACCACAGCCTCACAGAACTGGTGACTATGCCAGCACCTATGCCGGCACCTGGAGCTGCCCTCCCAGTGGCAGCAGCCAGCATGTCATATTGTGCAGTGGCTGAACCCCAGGCTCGCTCACACACCCCTCATAGCTCCATACCTGACTCACAGTCTCTCTTGGAAGCATGGGATTCAGGACGGTAGAGTGAGCCAGGCACAGCCTGCCAGGCCAAGTGGGTGGAATGAGTCCAGCAGGCTCAAGCAAAACTCAGGCAAAGGTACCACCAATCACAGGTTTCTGGCGAGCAAAGCAACACCCCAAGGATCCGCAACACTAAGGAGCCCAGTAAAGTTATAGGGAAATGAATTCCCCAGTGAAATGGGGGCTCTTGCTGCCAGTTCCACTGAACAGAGGAAACCTATCTGCAAGTCCTTCAAGTGATTAATCCTGGAGCACTGGACAGTGATGCTTTTCTTGCAAATGGAGATACAATCTCAGTCAAGACTCATACTGAATCGGTGGCCCAGACCCAGAAGGCTGTCTTCTCTTATGTAGTTGGAAATGAGATAATTCTACTTGACTAAATTACTTCTCAGCCCATTATAAATGTTGACATGAATCCATTAGTAGATGCCCTGAAACAACTTCACTCTTTTGTATTGGGGTACATTATGTAATGAGTGACATTTATAACCTTTCCAAAATGCACACACCAATAGCCCAAGCATGCTGCAGTCTTTCACAATATTCATATCTCTTCTCTAACATGTATTTATCTCACTGTTTTAAACATAAATCAACAATACTACACACCATGCCCGCATGCATGCTTGTTTTCAGAAGAAGGTAAACTAGTGCTCAACAAAGAAAATCTTTCATATTTTGGTTGCAGGATTTCAACACAATGGTTGACACAATTTAAGCAAAAAGAAGTAATGCTGTAGACTGAATGTTTGTGTCCCCCCCCATCGCCAAATTTATGTGTTGAAAATCTAATCCTCAATGTGGTAGTATTCAGAGATGGAGACTTTGGGCAGAAATTAGGTCATGAAGGTAGAGCACTCATAAATGGGATTAGTGCCCTTCTAACAAGAGACAGGGTAGAGCTTGCTTCTTTTGCTATCTCTGCGAAAGAACAAGAAATTTAAACCTAAATATAGCACACTGGTATGCTGATTATTTTAAATTAAAGACTCTTGGAATCCAGCAGATGCTAGAAGAAGGTTTACTCTGATATTCTCTTATTTGTTTAAAGTTCAGACCCACCAAGGAAGAAAACAACTACTTCAGGTTCCTTCCTTCAGTTTTCATTAACTTAAGCCGTCTTGTAGAAAGACTGAAGTTTGCTACACTTGGACAGACTTTTGTCACAAACCATTGTCTGCTTCGTGGGCCCAACAGACATTGTTCCAGGCCACTGTGTGTTCTCCAAGCTCATTGAATCCCCTTAAAAATAATAATATCTTCTTTAAAATCATCCATATTTCCCCACCTCCCTTTCTCCTATGAAAAAAAAAAAAAGAAATATATAAGCATCTACACCCAATTAAGTTATTGAGTAATTATTGGGTTATTCAGTAATTTTTCTATTGCAGTTGGCATGTGCTATGCACATTAAAATAAATTTCCTATGTCTTTTTTCCTATTAAACTTTTGTCAGCTGATTTTCAGTGCAACTTCAGAGGGCAAAGGGGCAGCTTTCTCTTCACCTCTAACTACTTTCCTCCACGTGAAGGCACGGCAAGCAGATGGCCATTGGTGAAACAGGAAGAAGACCTTCGTCAGAACCCAATCTTTGTGGCACTCTAATCTTGGACTTCCCAACCTTCAGAACTATGAGAAATAAATTTATGTTGTTTAAGCCATTCTAGTCTATGATATTCTGCTATAGCTACCCAGACTAACTGAGACGACTAGAAATCTCAGAATTGTACAGATGCGACTGATCCTGTTTGATCCATTTTACAAATGTGATTTTACTTTAAAATCCCCAAATTTTATTTATCAGGCAGTCATAAATGTTTGGACGAACCGAGGCAAGATGGTGCACTTCCGGGTTCTTCTTC
>NC_045436.1:52658913-52740479 GCF_002776525.5 Piliocolobus tephrosceles
TGTTTGGACGAACCGAGGCAAGATGGTGCACTTCCGGGTTCTTCTTCACCACCAACTCTTCCCGCGCGCGCGAAAATGCAGCCGGCGCCCAGGGAGGGTGCAGACCAACTGGGCATGCGCCAGGTGACGTCAATCCGAAGAGACCAAGATTTACCTGGTCGCACCTGCGGAACGCCCCTGACACGCCCATGCCCCACCTATTGCCCTCCCACTCCTAGAAAAGCTGCTCTCTGCCATTGAGCCACGCGGCCTTCTCACAGCCCCGGCGGCCTTCTCACAGCCCGGCGGCCTTCTTGCAGCCCCACTCCTGTCGGGATGTCGGGACTGTGGGAAGTCCGTCTGAGAGCCCCACGGGGGGACTCTGCCGGCCTCCTTCGCCGGAGGCCGACAGATTTCTCCCACACACCTTAGGTTACCAAAATAAACTGTGCAGTTTTGCTGTTACACTTGCCTACCCGCTGGTTCTTTTGCGCCCGCTCGGCTGGTCTTAGAAAAACAAGACAATAAATACTTTATAATTTCAGGGATCAGGATAAATCAGCCCCCATCAAAAGAGCCTTTAACTGAGTAATTCTACAACAGTTGGGATTAGCCCAGGAAATCAATTCTAAATAAACAACCGGATGCTAAATACAGTGGTGTCTCTTCCTCCTCTGTTCTCCTTACATTGTATTTCTTCCTCAAATTCACACGTCAACCATATCTACCTCCTTGTTATAGCTATAAAATCTTGTTTAAAAATCTAGACATGTCACTGCTTACTTTAAACTCTCATTATTTGCTCTCTCTCACCCTTTAAAAATCAATAGCAATTTTTTAAGAAACTTATTTTCATTAAAAGCATGTAAAATTGAGATATTCTAAAAATGAAACAAATACATAACATTGCTTACACATAATAGTCAATTTTACAAGTAATAATGGCTTTTAAATGAGAAAATGCTTTTGGTGCCAGGACATATGACTCAGGTATGGTCAAATAATTAACATATTGTTATCAAAATTAGCACAAGGGGTCATATAATGTCACAGGGTTTATTTCTACTCTGTATAATCATATCTCCATGTATTATGTATATTTTATATATTTTAAATAACAGTTCAGGATAAGTTGGACCTTGTCAAAATAATGAGGTTTTACAAAAATCTGTTGAGTAGTGATCTGCAAGTAGAGAATCCATAATTCTTTTCCATGATTGATGTGCCACACACGAATAACCCTAAAAACATAAAAACTTTAGCACTGAGGCCATTTGTAGAGGAGAGTTGTCACTTAACATTTACATTTTTTTCTATTTAAAGATTCTTCATGGTGAGAACCTATGAAAGTTCATACCTGCTAAATCATTGCAAATGTATCTGATGCTCAAAATCCTAAACATAAATTCACTAGCGAAAACACCCAAGCTGCCTTGACCCAGCCTAGGCATTTTTTTTTTTTTTTTTTTTTTTAACAATTCCATGGAACTTTTTCAAGAAGTTCAATGCTACTATGCAGTATAAGACTATTCTGTAATAAAAACAAAACACGTTTTCCAGCTCTTTTATTTTTTAAATATCTTCACATTTAAAAAGTAATATGGCATAATCATTGTGATAGTGTGGGTTCTGAAGCTAAATCAAAATCTGAGTGTAAAACCTATCTCTACTCTCTTTGTTACATTTAGCACGTTAGGTAGCGTTTTTCTCCTCTTCAAAATGGGCATGATAATAGTACATACTTATTTCCCACCACTGTTATGATCACTAGATAGGATAATTAATTTTAAGCACTTTGAAAGAGTCTAGTGCATTTTTAAAGCTTGAAGTAATTATTGATTATTCTCATAACAGTTTTATTCAATCAGTATCTGCTGACTATCTATTATGTGGAACACACTCTGCTAGGTCTTGCAGGGAATTAGCCCTGGTAAGCACAGTAAGTTTAACTATAAAGAAAATTGGCAATTTACAAGATTCTAATACTTAAAATTATTTTAGCATTCTGGTAGATATTTTTCTTCAAAACTATTTTACAAATATAAACTCTCATCGCTAAAAACAATATTAATGTCTATAGATCTGCTTCTAAAGACAATTTAGTAAAATAAAAAAAATAGGCATGGCAGACAAACTTATCAAACTTATAAAGCTCTCATGTAAGTTATATCACTGACCATGGCCTGCTTTCATCATAATATAATGCATTAAAGTCTCTCAGTTGACTCAACACCAGCAAATGGCACAGCAGCAGGATACACAATATTCTAGAAAAGCTTTAAATGTTCTGGAGAAAAGACAATTTGCAAAATGTTGTGACTATGTCAAGATCTTCTTGTGAGACATAATTAGCTGAATATAAGAGTAGGCCAGTGGTCAGACTTGCTACTGTGTACCTAACCATTAGAAATAGCCTCAGGGAGCCAAAAATTCCATATTCTAAACCAGATTGAAGAAAGACTATGAATATGCAAATAGGCCTCCCACCGCTGCATGGCTTAAAAAGCAATAAAAGTAAAACAAAACAAAAAACAAACAAAAAAGCTCCAAATTTAATCTGCCTTGGCAATAGTTTTCTATCAGTATAATTGTCAACCCCAGAATACATGGATGTTGTGGAAAGTAAATGTGTTTTCAAGATATGTCCAACATGGTCACTGATGATTGAAAGCATTATCATGTTCACATTGGTATTTATCACATAAAAAATGATAAACAACCTCTTTATGCAGTTATTCCTGCAGTGATTTTATAACAATGGAGATGTTACATGGCTTATGAAATTTAAAATATGATTATATTGAGCACTGACACACAGTATGTGAATTATCTTTGACAATGGTTTGCTTTTCTGATAAAAATGTTATTTGCTCACAGAAGCACAATGTGTATATTTAAAATTTACTCTTCATTTCACAAGTAACACATGATAATTTAACTCATATTACAATTTTTTAAAAATTGCATATTTTATAATTTTGCGTGTTTCACTGGAAGGTAAGTTTTAATTGCATGTTTCACCAGAAAGTGAAAGATCTGATAACTACAAAACACACCTAGAAAGAGTAAACTGTGCCTGCCCTCTGTTGCAAGGGTTCCATTAAGATTTATACAGTACTAGTGTTTCAGTCTCCTTTTGCCCCTGGAGTCCAATGAGATCTGGGCTCTTGCCCCACATCCAAGAAGAAGGCACATGGACACTGGGGAGTGA
The DNA here is from genome assembly GCF_002776525.5 of Piliocolobus tephrosceles. Lineage (NCBI taxonomy): Eukaryota > Metazoa > Chordata > Mammalia > Primates > Cercopithecidae > Piliocolobus > Piliocolobus tephrosceles. Next base: position 52,662,104 of record NC_045436.1, read on the forward strand.
GTAAGGTAGAGTAGGATTTATTAAGTGAAAGGAAAGCTCTCAGCTGTGAGAGGGTACTCTGGAAGTGGGTTGCTGCCAGGGCATCTGTAATTGGGGCCCTTCATGTGGAAGAAAAAAGAAGTCTTCTGTGGGTTTTGTCTTAATGGGAGGGGTAAAATTCCCTCCTAGGGTTGTTGCATCTGTGCATGCCTGGGGTTAGCCATAGTGACTCCATCTTAGTTGTTAACCTATGAGTGCCTAAGCAAAACCCATGGGTGGGGGGGGGGCTAAAACCACAATGCTAATGTCATGTTAATGACATTATAATGAGCTGGGTTAAGGTAACAACATTTAGATTGATGTATTGTGCCTCTACCTAGGTTAGGACAGTCCTTCTAAGCAGACATCCTGGCGTAAGAGGAAGCTCTTAACCACATTTATTTTGCTAGCTGCAGAGGCAGTGTTGGTGCTGTCCTGCAGGTGTTCCTGTGACGATTGCCTCTCTCCCGAGACCTTCCTCTCTGTCTAACCAGCCTCTAACTGCCTCCTCTCTCGCTATCAGGTTCTGCTTCTGATTTGGCTTTGTAATTTCTGCAAGATTTTCAAAGCACAATGACACTGGTTTTCTCATGTAAAAAATTGGATTCCAGAGATTCTACCTTTATAGCCAATACAACAATAACATTTTAATATGAAAATATTTAAGAGAGCTTTAATATGCATAGATTTCCATGTTCTACCCCAACAAACTTTTGATAAGTGCATGTTTCATCCCTCAAGCAAACTTTAAATTGTTTTGGTTATAGATTAAAATTCTGACTTATTCACTAGTTTATGATCATATTGTGAGTTGAATTTGTCAGCCCCCCTAAATTATATTATTGATATGTTGAAATCCTACCTCTCAGTACCTCATAATGTGATCTTATTTGGAGGCAGAGTCTTTACAGACATAAAATGATGTTGCTGCAGGATTTTTCTTGGCCCCTTTGCTAGACTCACAGCAGGGAGCTCGCTGTGCTCAACCCCTTAGAGGAGGAAGCACGTTAGTGAGCGAGTGCAGGATCTCAACAGCCACTCCAGGTACCAACACAGGAGCAAGCTCCATACAGGGCCCATGGCCAGAGAAGGCACTAGTGAGTGAGTACGGGATCCGGCCAGCCACTCCAGCCTCTGACACAGGAGTGATTCCATGCAGGGCCCACAGCCAGACAAGGTGTATGGCCTCAAGGGGAATGCAGTGGTGCCCATGTGAAGGTGTCTGTGACCCCAAAGCCCCAGAAGGGGTGTTACAGTTCTCATGTAGTTCTGCCGTCCATGAACAGCAGTGTGCTAGCAGCTCAGCTGGACCCTTGCCTCATAGCATGGGGCAACTGCCCTCCAGCAGTGAGGGTAAAGGGCCGGTGTGACAGCCTTTGTGAGTACCCATACTCAGTGGTTCCCGAGCTCTTTTCTGTCATCCAAGAAGAATGAGGTTACATAGACAATTAAAGGATAGTGAAGTCAGAGAATTTTATTGAGTGATGAAAATGGCTCTCAGCAGAGAGGGGAGATGGAGAGGGGACAGGAAGCGCAGGTCATCTTCCCCAAAGTCAAGTTGTCTCTTCCCTGAAGTCAGGCTGTTTCCCCTTCTAGTGACCGAGTCTGTGGTCTTTATAGACACAGGATGGGGAGTGCATGTTGATTGGTTTGTGAGTATGCAAAAAAAAGGTTAAAGCAAAGACACCACTCAAAGGTTGGCACAACAGTATAGAAAACCAATTAGTGAGGGGTAGGTATATGTAAAATAGTTAAAGGGTAGGGATAAATCAGAGAAGAGCACACCAAACTTGAAGACAGGTTCTCAGTTTGGTCCGAGGATTTAATTTGTACCTTGGCTCTCAGGCTTTAAACTGTCTTTGGCTCAGAAGTAAGGTTTCACCAGGGGCCCGCTCCTGTCTGCGTAGGCATTTGACTGCCCCCCACTGTTCTCTATGTCATTAAAGTGGATTCTAATCCAATATGATTGATCTTATATTTTTTTAAATAGGAGAAATTTGGAAAAGACACACACACACACACACACGGTGTATGCCATATAAACATGAAAGCAGAGATGAGGGTGATGTTTCTCCAGGCCCAGGAGTCCCAAAGATTGCCTGCAAACCTCCAGAAGCCATGGGAGAAGTCTGGACTTCAGAAGTAACCACGCTTGTCCGTACCTCGAGGACAGATGTCTAATACCCAGAACTGAGACAACATATTTCTGTTGTTGAAGCCCCTCTGTCTGTGGAACTTCCTTACAGCAGCTGTAGCAAATACACAAATCATATACCAAGCTAAAAAGAGAAAATATAGATGAGCTAATTATACTGTTGATTTGCCTTTAACATAACTATTTGTTTCCACCAAGAATTTAGTTTCTTATCTCTAAATGATTCAAGTCAAAAATTAATCAATGATTTGGGTCACTTTAACTGTTACTTAGAATTACCTTCCATACTGACTTTGCAGGGTGGGGGCCCGGGGCAATCCCTCTTTGGCCTCTGGTTGACACATGCGCTAACTGGAGCTGTTGATGATTAATGCTACTCATCAGGTCGGCTCCTTCCTGCTCATGTATCATAAAGGTCTCCTGCAGCTCCCAGCAGTATCATACTAATTCAGTGCCCTAGCAAAATTAGCAGCAGGAAACAAACCTTTGTAATTTTCTTCCTTTATAAATAGCATTGTTCCTTCAGTAAAGGATAGCAGCTCCTGCTGTAATTGTTTCTGCACTGAAAAGTTACTTTCTTTCCATCAGTGTTAAAAATCAATCAAATGAGTGTATATACAATTACCTAGCCTACTGAGAAAGAAAACATTCCTTTTACTTTTGAACTCTTCTGATTTCATCTCTTAGAGTGGGTCTATTGTGCTGCCATTTTTTAGGGAAAACTCAATACTTTTAATGTGGCTTGAGGTTGTCATAGGAAAGAGAGGAACAACAGAGCATGAATGAACCTATGACACTGGTTTTTGGTGTTTTATTTTTTATCTCAAAATATATTTTATTCTCAGCAAAACAATTAATAATGATATTTGAATGTGGAATCTGGGACTTTGTGGTTCCTGAACATGAGTATAGAAATTATAGATCAAAGGTTGTGTTATGTATAGAAGGCAGTTATATAGAAACTGTAATTTCTTAGTGTGCAAGGGAATTCATCACAAGCATCCTTTGAGGTAGTATAATACATCATCTTCAAAACTGACTAGAAATTTAATGGATGTAGACCTCAGTAATTTAAGAGCTTAGCATTTTTTCTCACATTGCAATTGTTGTGGGGGAAAAAAAAAAAAAACATCATGCGGGTGTCAACCCACTTCTACTTAATCTTAACTCCACGTAAATAAAATTGAAAAAAAAATTAACTCTTAATATAGACAATAATAAAGTGATCCAAAAGAAACACTTAATACAAACAACAGTAAAAAAGAAAAATATTTATAATAACAAATATATTTAAAAAAACAAATGTTAGGGAATGAGGAGGAAAATCATACATTTATCATTACGTTTAGTATACATAGAATTGGTCGGGCATCGTGGTGCATACCTATAATCCCAGCACTTTGGGAGGCCAAGGCTGGTGGATTATAATGTCAGGAGTTCAAGACGAGTCTGATCAATATGGTAAAACCCCCGTCTCTACTAAAAATACAAAAATTAGTCGAGTATGGTGGTGGGCGCCTACAGTCACAGCTACTCAGGAAGCTGAGACAGGAGAATTGCTTGAACCCGGGAGGTGGAGGTTGCAGTGAGCTGAGATCGTGCCACTGCATTCCAGCCTGAGTGACAGAGCAAGACTCCTTCTCAAAAAAAGAAAAAAAAAAAAAAAAGTATACATAGAATTAAGAAAGATTGTGGGTGAAGCATGGAGGCTCACACCCATATACCGAAGCCTATCATGAGTCTAAATTGAACTCTTTGTCAGGTTGTAGGCATTTATGGACTTTTGGGAGGGAACTGAGGTGCTAGGGCAGACCTGCAAGCAAAGGAGATTAGAAGCCTCTTGGGAAAGAAGCAAAGTCCTGAAGTAAAACTCTCAAAGGAGAGTCTTGCATACCTGCCTGAAATCACAAGATTGTAGTTTTCCAGTCTCTGGGTTTTATAAGTGCTATCTGTTGCTTACAATTCACATTTATCCCCACCTTCACTATGCCATTCCCCGACACCTGTGGGCTCATGACTGACTTTAAGATTGAGAAAAGTTTATAAATAAAAACTGAAAAAGGTGTTGTTTGTTAAATTTCCATTATATGTCTAGAGAAAAATTAGTCTTGTTTTGAAATTCATCTGGCATAGTGAAACTGCAAAATGTAAGAGAAACGTCACTATCCCTGTACTGGCATAGAAAACAATACTATACTGTATTCAGGAAAACTCAGTAACTCGTTCTAAAGGTCCAGGGTCCAGCATTCTTGTTCCAAACGCACAGGGGTGCCACAGCATAGCACTGCTTCATATAATGATAACAAAAGCAGATGCTAAAAGCTGGTGTCATTAAGCAGTTGAGTTTGTTTTGTGGAAACAGCTCAGGAACAAATACTGATGACAGTTTGCAGGCACTTTCAGGGAAGAGTAGCTTTAATAAATGAGTGTGATTAAAAAAATGATTTGCATTGTGAAACAAGTATTTTTCCTTTATAAGTTTAATTTAGGATTTCTACATTCAATTCTATAATTTTCTGTTTTGCTGTAAGCTTACCTTACTTTTATATTACAAAATGTTAAAAAATAATATTATACTAGCAAAATTTGGAAAGAAAACTTGCCCTAATTTGAATCTTCCTGCTGGTTTGTGAAGAAATGAAATAATTGCTCTATGACAATAGATTCTGTTCTACACAGAGTGTCATCTAAAATTAGAAAAATAGTACTATATTCAACAACTATTTGTAATGTTAATTCAAAAACTGCAATCATAGAGACTATTTAGGATCAGTATGGTGTTATTTAATATTGTGTTCACATCATTGAATTTTTGAATGGTATCAAATTGGGTAATTTGTCTGAACTACCTGGTTGTGTTGGTATCATGCAAACTTCTTGCTAAAGGGACTCTATTTACATGCTCTCTTGTGATGAAGTTGGGTTATACATTAGTATGAGCAATTACTAATAGCATATTAAATTTTAAAGACCGATTTTATCTACCAAGTTAGGAGAAGTGATAGGTCATGAATTTAAAATAGGAAAGTAAATGGGCAGTTTTTTGTTCAAACTTGACTTCTATGTTTTGGGTGCAATTTCTTACCCTTGTATAATACTCTCTAAAATAGGCAATTTACTTCATCAAGGCAATAATTTAACTAACAATGTATTTAACCTCTAATGATCAAATATACGAAAAGGAAAAAAATACCCACAAAGACAAGTATTCTTTAGGCTGAGCAAAAGTGACTTGCTATTCATATTATTCTTAATTTGTTTCGAACCTGTTGAGTTGAGCAAAATGGCATGAATGAGGTCCTAACTGAGATTATTTATTGAAGCAAAAACAGAATTAGAAAGGGCGGTGACACATATATCATTGCCACTGTTACAAACAGCTTTGAAAATTCAGTCTCAGTTGAGTATATTAAACTCTATGAATGACTGGGCAGGCAAAATTATAGTCCACTAGGATAATTATAGTTCACAGTCATATCTAATGGGATCTGCATAAATCAGGCTATTGTTTGCCACAGAGTGTATTTATACTTGTCAAATGATTGTAATTGGACATTTACAAAGGACCATTTCAATTTATAAACATGACTTTTTAAATGAATATTTATAAAGCACTTGTTAAAGAAAATAAATTTACTCAGGTAATTTTGAACTGTGATTTTACAGCATGTAATGTAAACCATCTCTTATTAAGAAAATCTCCACTAAGTGTCTATTGATGGAAAACCTCAAAATTAGATAGAGAAAAAAATCCTTTCAGTGCTTCACAGCGAAAAATTATTTTGTAGTATCAATGTATCATCAAAAACAGTAGCGTTAACTTTAAATTCCAAGCTTTGGGTCTAATTTTTGTGGCAGGAATAGCACCAAGCCTATACACAATGGCACACAGATGCAGATCCCTTATCTATAAAAGTTATATAAAGCCTATCAGATAATTCTACCTATATTTTAGAACTTTCCAAAAAAATTGAGTGCTAATTTATTCCCAAATGAAGAGGAATTATGAAGTTAAATAAGTCTTTTAGACTACCACATATTCTACTATGGATATCTTCTTTTATTTAGACTTTCATCTTATTATTATTATTATTAAGTTTTTCGTCTTATTCAGTATTACTTCCTTTACTAGTAAAAGGATCTACAAAATAGATCCTTGTCACAGAGGCTTTGACATTACCTGAATTGAAGTGGAAACAGCCAACATAAGGACTTCATTCTATCAAGTCTTTGACTAACCACCTACTCTGTAGCTAATTTTATTAGTCTGATAATTCCATATATCATAGAACACATTACTGGAAAATACACCCTGTCATTTATTAATAGCATATGACCCACAAAATTCTCCTTGGATTTTGATTCCTTTGAGTTGGGCTGGATCACCCAAAACTTAGAAACATCCCATAAAAAGAAAATTAGGACATAAATGCTTTTGTGGCCTTTTCTTGCCCTTTATCCATCATGGGCTCTGCTTGGTTTTCTCTTTATCATCTAAGATTGGATATTTCCTCCAGGTTACACAAGACATAGCAGTTGCTAAAGATGGAACAATCTAAAAGCAAATGATGTAAATTAAAAGAATATACAACCTGATATAGTTTGGATATTCGTTCCCTTCAAATCACTTGTTGAAATGTAATCCCCAATGTTGGAAGTGGGGCATAGTGGGAGGCATTTGGGTCATGGGGTAGATCCCTCAGGAACAGCTTGTTGCCATCCTCATGGTAATGAATGAGTAATTCTATTAGTTCCTGGGAGAACTGATTGTTAAAAAGAGCCTGGCACCTCCATTTTCTCTCTCTCCTCTCTCTTTTGCTTCTGATTTCTTTTGCCATGTGACCTCTGCACATGCCAGTTCCCCTTTGCCAATCTCACCATGAAGTGAAATCCTCACCAGAAGCAAATGCTGGCACCATGCTTTGTGTACAGCATGCAGAACTATGAACCAAATAAATCTCTTTTCTGTATGAATTACTCAGCCTCCAGCATTTCTTTATTGCAATGCAAATAAACTAAGAAAGGGCCATTTCCATTCTATGTATAATTGCTTTATTCTTACTGGCAAAATTCCCCTTTCAACCAACTCTGCCCAGTAGAGTGGTCCTGTTCTATTGCAGATAAATTCAGTTTTTTCCCCTACATGTGCAACAAATCTTAACCTCTTTAGAAAGAGGAAAGGCAGTTTCCCATTTTCTCTACAGACTGGGATGTCTCCCACCTCACCCTAATATCCCAATTATATTAGGAGCATGTGTTTTCACAGTTGCACTAGCACCTATTCCACTTTCATCTTTTTACGTCTTTCCCGTTTGTCTTATTACCTAATTTACTCTCATCATTCAAGATTCAATTGAACCAATATATTGTGTTTAAATATTATTCTGTAAATCACATCAGATACTCTTCTCTGAAATTTCTGCCTTATGGTGTTGATCAAACTTTTTACAGTATTCTTAAAAGCTACATTTCCTACAATGGGATGCTTTGTCCAGAAGCCTGGGCCATTAATCTCTATATTCTCAGTGCCTAACATCTAATTAGCAAATTTTCAGTATATGAAGGTTTGTGATAATTCTTTTGAAGGCCTCAATTCCTAAGAAAATATGTCACCTATTTTAAAACCTGAATGTAGTTTGCATGTTGCATTAGCCAATTAAGACGATTTATCGAAATCCGCAGATAATGAAAGAGGCACCTGACTCAGGCAATGGACGTAGGAGCAGAAGACTGGAAGGAAAAGCAAATACATGCTACCTGTCTGGGCAAGACCTTTCAGTACCTTTCCATATTTCAATGGGTAGTCATCTGCACACCTTCCAGTCATTTCTTCTGTATTGCAAGGGATAGAAGCCTTGGTACTATATTTATCAAAGTTACTTTTTTAAAACAAAATTCCAATGTGATTCTCATTCTTCTAAGATACATTTGTATGAGATTTTGAGATAGAAAAGTATGAAAAAAAAGCACTGCCTTCTTTCGCAGTGGCAGTATACAAACATATGGACTTCATAGACATGACATTTTGCAGCAACTTCTAGATCTCCCCCTTGTGAGTGCCCTGGGACATCTTTATAATAAATAAACCATTCAGGAGGTCAAAGGATGGTAGCTTTCACAGAAGCATTGCAAGTATTGAGAAGAAAAATAATCCATATCTAGTAGGTTTATTTTTATGAGGCTAAATCTCTGGCCTCTTCATATTGAAAAGGATCTCCTGTAAATTATTATATCATCAAGTTGCTGACTGGTTTGCCTGGGATATAAAGTCCTATTAGTGAGCCAGTGGTGACCTTTGCTGCTGTCTAGTTAGACACGCAGCAGCACTGTAGTCACCCTTTCTGAGGAAAAGTTCACATTTTGAAGCCTAGGTAGAAATTCCCTCTGTATCACCATGGTTTCACTCAATGTGAGTCAATTGAGCCATCACCAGGGTGGCAAAAAGTTATCATGTCAAGCCCAGTCAACTCAGAAAATTCATCTCAGAATTTCATTTTACGTCGATTTCCTGGCATAATGTTGAAACACGCTGCCATTTAGTATCTGGAACAATGTCTAACACAATAATGCTTAACACCAGGGAAATGAGGGAATAGGTATGAATCTCAGGAGATTCCTTTTATGGGGAATATCTTTTAACACCCCTTAGGAAACAACATCAACTAACTAAAGACAGTACCCATAAGGTCTCCTACCTGTCCTATGCATAAAGATTTAAATCACAACAGCTCAGTGCTGGTTGAGGGCAAGGAAATAATGAATGACTTGTGGAACGGGAAAGTTAAAAATGCAAATTACGACTTTGTGACCCATTTAAGAAAAGAGAATTTGAATAGCTATGCATATTTATGTTTTCTTCCTGACTTTATTATGTACATCTTTGTATATATTAGCCACTATCTTCTTATCTTTCCTTCATTCTTCACTTACTAATTTACATAAGATACTGGTAATTCATATAAATTCATTTTTAGAGACTAAATATAAAAGCGGAATTGCAACTGAACTTAAGGAAGAATCAGTATCACCCAGGGCTGGATTTGGTGACTAATAGACATTTGGATCTCTATTTTTAGAGGAGAGATTGAGAAAATTTTTGTATGGGGAAAAGTTCTATTCTATTAGCAAGAATCATGTTGTTTTTGCCACTGCTGTTAATTAAAATTTTAAATATTGGCCAAAGTGGTATATATGATGCTTGATTTTCTTCTTTTGGTACGCAGTATATGTTCCCAAACTCTCCTGTGCTCTTTTTCCCATCATGAGAGCTAAAAGCTTGGTAACTAGCTCCTTTGTATTCAGTGTTCAGTGTATGATGCATGTTTTGACTAATGGGTATATGCATCTTTAATCCATGTTGTTTAATCCATCTTTAATCCATACATCAAAATTTCCATACTTGTTTTCAGTCTCCCACACTAGAATGGCAATTGTGAAAGCACAGAGGTTTTTTTTTTTTTGAGACGGAAACTCGCTTTGTCGCCCAGGAGGCTGGAGTGGTGCAGTGGCGCCATCTCGGTTCACTGCAAGCTCCGCCTCCCAGGTTCAAGCGATTCTCCTTCCTTAGCCTCCCGAGTAGATGGGACTACAGGCAAGCAACACCACACCTGGCTAATTTTTGTATTTTTAGTAGAGACGGGATTTCACTATGTTGGTCAGGCTGGTCTTAGACTCCTGACTTCGTGATCCACCCACCTCTGCCTCCCAAAGTGCTGGGATTACAGGCGTGAGCCAACGCACCTGGCCACAGAAGTTCTTTCTATCTGGTGCTCAATAATATTTCCTATATGAATGATTAATAAGTGAATGAATATTAAAACAATAAAAATAAGAAAAGTCAATGACTTTGTAAGATTTGCACATTGAAATATTTTAAATTGAACTAGGGTAACCTCAACATGCGAACACATGTTAAGACATGGACATGGCGAATTTTTCAGATCCATAATTTTATAATAATTTTCAAATTACATGAAAACCTGCAGCATTCAAAACCAAAGTACAAAAAAAAAAAAAAAAAAATCCTACAATCTCAGATTGTTGCCCAAAATACGAACGTTTCTTAAATTTCTACAAAAATATTGTAAAATTGAAACACATAAATAGAAAAATAATCAGTGATAAAAAGTATTGATTGAATAGGTTAAATTGATTATTACTAGTATCCATAGTAGAGAAGAAAGATACCGCTATTCATTACTTGTTATTTTCTTATCCTGAAAGACTAGATGCTCTTTTAGTTTTGCCTTTCTACCCACATCAGAGATATTTCCTCACTACTGGTGTTTGTGTGTATTTTTCCAAGGGAATGATTAACTTCTGGAGGAGAAGTTTCATGTGTTGGTGATTTTTATGTCTTTCAGGGTATAGTATTAACTCTTCTCACACGGTAGTAAAAGATATATATATTTTTTTAAATTGAAGCAAAACATTTGATGTGCCTAAATGGCTAGCTAGAAATCTTCTGCACATACAAAGTTCAATTTCATAAATTCTGCAGTACATTGACTAAAGCTATATAAAAATAACACAAACTTAACTAAAAGAGTAAGCTTTCAAAATAATCCTGATTAATGGATTGACTAATTATTCTTCCCTATGGAATATATTTGATGACATTCATTAGTCCTTCTCAAGAAGTAGATCCTTGCAAAATAATCATAAGAATCATTTATTTTAAATTATTTAAATCGTTCTTTAAATTAAAACATATTATACTTGCATTGTCAGTCATTTGGAAACTTTAATAATCAAAATGAATATGTCAGATTTTAATGAAAATTAGCCCTCACACCTGTCGTCCAAACTTACCATATTTCCCATTTTGACTTGAAAGTGGAAAAAATACACCCTTCTATATCTGATTATTCAGCTTTTGACCTTATTGTATTTAATTATATATTTTATGCTTATTATGAATCTCTTAATGTAGATGAGTTTCTTTTACCCTGTAGTGGCTCATTGAACTGATAGAGTTGACAATTTTTCCCAAAAAAGCATGCATTAAGTGTCATCATAAAATCTAATTTACAGCTGTCCTACATTTGAGTGCAACTGCTTTCTACAAACTGTACTTAGTTATATCACTTGTTAAATAAATTTGCATGTCTTATATGAAATTCTGTTCATGAAATGTATTTCCATTAGACTCAATTGTCAAACTTTTATCTTTATCACCTTGATATTTCAAAAGCAAAAATCAAAACCTCCTCTGTTTCAGCTTTTTCTGAAGAACAATTTTTGAATAACAATTGTTAGATTTCATATTCTTTCAAAATGAAAAAAATGCATTACTAAAATGGAACATTTTGGTATCAGATGAATTCTCTTATCTGCTATAGAAATACAACTCTATTATTAATATATTTTTGAAATAAGTATATACATGTATTTATTATGTGAAATATCTATTATCTATTATGCTAAGACTTCATGGGATTCTTATATCATTATAAATGCCATTGAATGACACAAATGTAACTTAAAAGGTTTCTACCACCTGATAAATCTATTGGAAAATAGTCTGAAGTAACTGTTACCTGATTTGCCAAGTTGAGCTCCAATTACTTGCAGTATATTAGAAGCAGCCCCAAAGATCTGTTTATTCTGGAAGGATTAGGGAAGACAGAAAATAATGCCTGCCTGGGAGCAGAAGGCCTGGTTTCTAGAATTGGATCTATTACTAATTTAAAATTGTGAAGCCATATTTGCTCATCTGCAAACTGTGGAGTATAACTCTTGTTTCCTCGACTCAGGATTGTGGTAAGCGGCAATATATTTATAGTTTATAAAAATGGTTTGCAAATACTTTGAGTATCTCTGGAGGAGAGCAGGCTAAGGTCTGAAGCCCTGCAAGGGAACTTCATGCAGCAAAGGATATAGCAAAGTCTTTGGACAGCGGAAGAGAGCCTTTGAACGGGAAACAGAAAAATGAGACATGCGTTCTTAAAATGTGGCCTTCATGCTAATTTCCTTTCTCTTTCTTATTCATGTATGCTTCTGACGTATACAAGATGTAACTCCCCATCTTCATATGAAAATCTGAAACCAGAAATCACTGAATATTTCACAGCACTTCTTTACCTCACCATCCACATTGAATCATTTGCCAAGTCCTGTGGATATTATCTCCAGAAAGTTTTGTGGTTTTTTTACTATTTATTGTCAACATGTGTATACTAAAGCACATGTTACATTAATATTTTATATTGCTATTTAACTTAGTATAACTTAATTTCATCATGTATATATGTGTAACACAATATTTGTATAGTCTGTTGCTCTCTGAGTTCTTCCTTATTCTGCCTCAAAAACTTAGTCTCATTGTTAGAGTAAAACATAGGCATTAATTCCTTCCACAAAACAATGCTGTTAGGTATATTCTTTTAAAGGCAAAGTAATTTAAAACTGGAATAGACTGAAAAAACACTTTGTAAAACATCATTTTTCTTGACAGAGAATATTCATGCACTGTCAAGGGGATGAAATAGATGAGCTAATATAATTTTACTTATTTAATTTCTGTAATCTTATAAGGTCTGACAGTTATTAAACATGTAATTAAGAGGCATTATGCAATTATATTTAACTTGCATTCATATATGATGTTTGATTTAAAAGGTAACTGTATCATGGTTTTCATGATAGACAGAGGCAAATTTCAGGAGACAGTGAGTATATGAATTTAATATATGACAATTTTTAGGATAGCTTTTTTTCCTCCACCTAGAGAGATTTATAATTAAGACTGTGGTAAAACCCTATTAGTTTTACTTAACTTAAATGAATTAATTAGTCTAAATTTACAATAAGATAGTCTTTTGAATTTAAAAATTTTAAGGTAATAACCTTACATTGAAATGTAAATCAGTGCCTTAGGATGAATCTATTGAAACTAGTGGAACAGAGTATAACATATTCTAGTCTCTTAGCCCGTTTTAATGATGAAAGCATTTAAGTATATTATGAGATTTTGATGCTAGAAATTAATTCAGAAGACTGTAAAAACAATTGCAATGTAATAATCGAGTTTAAAAACAACAGTCTGTTTACATTTTAATATTATTTTTAATTTGCTTTTTACAATTGCTGTGATGCATTCAGTATCAAACATGTGTAGCTGTGGATTATAATAATTTAGTATATATCATGTGCTAAATTGAAGAATAGCAAGAGAAATTTCCATGTAATTTCCTAAAGCTCCTCTAAGTTCCTCAATTCAATCACCACATTTAAAATTTGAGGTTATTTTTATATGTCCCATATGAATTTCTTTCTGGACTATGTGTGTCTGTTTTGAACTTTTTCCTCCCCTTTAATTGGGATCTCACTGCTTCTCAATTTTACTCCTGTACCAGCTTCAAAGCTTCTTCTCTTCAATCTACCCTTCCTTTGCCACTTTCTTATTACAGCTTCACTACTTTTATGTCAATCTTTTGCTCTAAGTCTTTTTTAAGCTTTTCTCCCAGCCTTACTGGGGAAAAAAAAAAAATAAAGTGCATGGTATGGCCTTAACACATCACCACCCCTCCAGATGCACACAGGCGTGGGCACACATACAGAAATGAGTCTAGACTCTGTTTACCATAACAGCTTTTCCTCCTGCCATATTTCCCTGTCTTTCCTATGCTAGGAACACTAGACTTCTGGCTAATTCCATCAGATGTTTAAATTTCACCATCACCAAATCTTTGCTACCAGGGTCCTAATATTGAAATGGTTTTCTTTCTTCCCCAGCCTCTGACCCTCTTAGTCTGTTGAGCTTTTAGGCAGAGTCAATGGACAAACCAATTTTCTCCAGAGAATCTTTCCCTTCTTTTGTAGTAAGAATTAATTTTCATCGCTTTGTACTCTTTGTGGCATAGTACTTAGTCTGCTCTACCTGAATTAGTACTAACTACCATCAGCATTATTTTCTCCACTAATGTATGGGTATTTGTCACCGGAGAAGATCTCAAATTCATTTTTGTTTCTTCCTCCTTAGTACTTAGAGGAAGAGTTTTCGTTGAGTATAATATCAATGAGCATGTAGTAAAAGAAGAAGAGAGAAGGGGAGGAAACATGATCGCTTGATTTCTTCTAGCGCTGAATTTCCTTTCTGAATTAGTGACTACACACTAAAATTCTGATAATTTACAAGACCATCTTGTTATAAATACATCATATTTGGACAATATAATTATAAAGAACCACATAGCCATTCCTTCCTCTTTTGAAGTATGGTATTTGTGAAGACGTTTTGCTGAGCAATATCGTCTTTATATTTGTCATGAGTTGGACCATAATGTTTTCTAAAACATAATTCCAATTTTGATTTTAAGTTCAGGGGGTACATACATGTGCAGTTTTGTTACCTGGGTATATTGCATGATGCTGAAGTTCGGGGTATGATTGATCTGCTCACCAGGCACTGAGCATAGTACCCAATAATCAGTTATACAGCCCTTGCCCCCTACTAGTCCCAGTCTCTATCATTGCCATTGTCATGCCCATGAGTACCCAGTGTTTAACTCCCACTTATAAATGAGAACCTGTGGACCACAAGCTTTTAACCACTTTCTGTAACCCTGTACCATCTAAACTAACCTTACAAATATTCCTCAACTTATTCTGCACAGCATTCAATTCAAAGCCTAGTTTTAGCTGAAGAACCAATGGAAACACTTCTTGTTTTCTTATCCATCTTTTCCTATTTAATGTTGACCCAAACATTCCTCTACTTGAAGTTTCTTCATTAATTATTTCAAGACACTGTACATTGTGCTCTCACATATTTGACTTTCAGATAGTTCTTGAATTATTTTCTTAACTATATAAATTTTCTACATAGCAAAAGTCAAGAGAAGTTTTTGTTTCTGTATTTATTGAGTGTATGTTAAAGGGAGTACAAACAAGGAAGAAATTTAATAAATGCTTATTAGTCTCCAAAATTTGGTTAATCATTGCAGTTTCATGCATGAGATTTAAATATATTGTTTGGTTTATTTATGATTCTGACTTTATTTTTAAAATCATTATAAAATCTATTAATTTTTAAAGTTGCCTAATTAACAACCATGTCTTTTGAAATATAATGGTTATTCCTTTTTTTAGTCTTTAGTGAAGAAATTCCCACTTAACCTGAAAAGAGCCAATGATAACTCCAGTTAGTAAGAATCCCTGAAACAATTGCACTAACTGAGAAATGGCTGAATTAAACAGCTTATAGTTCTCACATTAATTGGAAATGTTTCTTCTTTTAGTATTGTCAAGTTAGTTACATATGCTAGTAAAATTGTAATATGTGTTCTAAAATTTAAAAAATCATATTGCCACATGATATTAGAACAGAATATTTTGACCAGAAATGTGCCGCTGAACCATAGAGTCTAAAATAAACACACTACTGGTGGCAAAGAATGACTCTATGAAGAGGCAATGGTGCAGAGTAAAATGCAAAAAGATTGGCATTCTGGACTCCTGTGCTGGAGTTCATGGCAAACCTACTGTGTGATATTGGGCAAAGCAATTTCCACATACGTGGACTACTAATTATTTATCTTCAAAAATGTGAATAGCAGTTCATGCCTCATCAGTTTGCTAAGAGGGTTATATAAAGTAACATATATGAAAGCCATTAGCACGATTATGCATTTTATAATGATATTTTTAGTGAGTGCTCTCTACCTACCATTTACTTTTCATATAATTTTATGCATATTTTCTCAATGATTTCCATACTTCATTTTCATAATTTTGCCATACTGAGAACATAATCTGCATAATCTATTTCCTACTTGATTTTCTTTAAAATGAACTCACTTTTTCCTTTTTTTCTTGTTCTGTGTAATTACGAGTTTCCTAATTTATATATATAAATATATAGTTACATAAATATAATACAAATGTAATTTTTATATATGTGCACATACAGTAGTAGTAATATATTACTATTATAGTATTTTAACAATGCCCTTCCAGCACCAGGTAAACATACTTCATGTACCACTAGTGTTTTACTTTCATTGGTTTGACAAATGATGCCCTATGTACTGTCATTCTTGTCACAACCGGGGCAAAGGAGATAGAGATTCTTATATTCTTTTTATAAATAAGAAAATTAAAGTAAATAAAATTTAAGTCACTTTCCTAAAGTATTACTGGGATTTAAAAAATTTCTGAGGATTCTTTTAGGGTAATATAGAGGGATACTTGATTTACCTGGTCAACTTTATTCCAAGCTCCTGCTTTCTTCTCAAATCTTTATTTTTTTCCCATTAACTTATCACCTCCCCATATTGCAGTGTACCTTCTCATTTATTTTCTACAAATCCACTAGCACACAGCTGTAGATTTTTGTAGACTTTTAAAGAAAGAGCTATCATTTAAAGAAAGTTCAGAAATGATTATCTGCAAGAGAAATATTGAAAATTAGATCTCACTCTTTCTATCATCTCTCATTTTTGTCCATGACAGGTGCTCTGACCCTCACCTAAAATATTCTCTCATCTCTTCTATTTACCATTTCCTAGTATCCATGATCCCTCAGGAGTGATTAAGGAAAAACTCACAAATAGATTCCTTTTAGTCTAAAATTCTCCTTTAAGAAGCTCCAATAATAAGTTTTCCTAACTAAAATTTTCTCTTCCCTGAAATAAATCCCTCTTCTCCAAAGTTTGGGTATTCTATGACCATTTACTTTTCTTAATTTTTCTTTCTGTTATACTGATATATTATTACCATATAGGATTCTTAACTTAGTGCAGTGGAATAACCATAAGAAAATGTGTGGAGAAGGTTTTTGCATTACCAAATGCACTTTTAAGTGAGAACTGTATACATAGATTAAGAAAACAATAGCAAAGCTTTAGAATTGATTCAAAACAAACAATCCATTTTGTTTTTCATCACTGAAGAGCTATTGATGAGAACTGGTCTGTGTTTTAGTCTTTTTTCATGCTGCTGATAAAGACATACCTGAGACTGTGAAGTAAAAGAGGTTTTAGTGGACTTACAGTTTACGTAGCTGGAGAGACCTCACAATCATGGTGGAAGGCAAGGAGGAGCAAGTCACATCTTACATTAATGGCGGCAGTCAAAAAGAGAGAGCTTGTGCAGGGAAACTCCCAAATTTAAAAACATCAGATCAAGTGAGACTCATTCACTTTCACTAGAACATCTCAGGAAAGACCCACCCCAGAGTTCAATCAACTTCCACCAGGTTCCTCCCACTACACATGGTAATTATGGGAGTTACAATACAAGATGAGATTTGGGTGGGGACACAGCCAAACCATATAACTGCATTCGTGGCCCCTCCCAAATATCATGTCCCCTCATTTCAAAACTAATCATGCCTTCCCAACAGTCCTCCAAAGTCTTAACTCATTTCAGCATTCACTCAAAAGTCCACAGTCCAAAGTCCAAAGTCTCATCCAAGACAAGGCACGTTTCTTCCACTGATGAGCTTGTAAAATCAAAAGAAATTTAGTTACTTCCTAAATACAATTGGGTTACAGGCATTGGGTAAATACAGCCATTCCAAATGGGAGAAATTGGCCAAAACTAAGGGGCTATAGGGCCCATTCAAGTCAGAAATACAGCAGGGCGGTAAAATCTTAAAGCTCTAAAGTGATCTCCTTGGATTCCATGTCTCACATCCAGGTTACAGTGGTGCAAGAGGTGGATTCCCATGGGCTTGGGCAGCTTCACCCCTATGGCTTTGCAGGGTACAGCCCCCCTTCCATGTATTTTCCCAGGCTGGCATTGAGTGTCTGCAATTTTTCCAAGTGAATAGTGCAAGCTGTCGGTGGATCTACCATGCTGGGGTCTCGAGGACAGTGACCCTATTCTCACAGCTCCACTAGGCAGTGCCTGGTAGGGGCTCTGTGTGAAGACTCTGACCCCATATTTCCCTTCTGCACTGGCCTTGCAGAAGTCCTCCATGAGAGCTCTGCCCCTGCAGCAAACTTCTGCCTGGGCATCCAGGGGTGTTCATACATCCTCTAAAATCTAGGCAGAGGTTCTCAGACCTCAATTCTTGAATTCTGTGCATTTAAAGGCTCAACACCATGTAGAAACTGCCAAGGCTTGGGACTTACACCCTCTGAAGCCGTAGTCTGAGCTCTATGTTGGCCCCTTTCAACCATGTCTTGGAGCAGCTGGGACACAGGGCACCAAGTCCCTAGACTCCACACAGCATGGGGACCCTGCGCTCTGCCCATTCCTAGGCCTCTGGGTCTGAGATGGGAGGGGCTGCAGTGAAGATTTCTTACATGCTCTGAAGACATTTTCTTCATTGTCTTGGAGATTAACATTTGGCTTCTCATTACTTATGCAAATTTCTGCAGCTGGCTTGAATTTCTCCTCAGAAAATGGGTTTTTCTTTTCTATCACATTGTCAGGATGCAAATTTTACAAACTTTTATCCTCTGTTTCCCTTTTAAAACTGAATGCCTTTAAAAGCACTCGAGTCACATCTTGAATGTTTTGCTCCTTAGACATTTCTTCGGTCGTATACCCTAAATCATCTCTCTCAAGTTTAAAATTCCACAAGTCCTAGGGCAGGGGCAAAATGCTGCCAGTCTCTTTGCTAAAACATAACAAGAATCACCCTTGCTCCAGTTCCCAACAAGTTCCTCATCTCCATCTGAGACCACCTCAGCCTGGATTTCATTGTCGAATATCATTATCAGCATTTTGACCAAGGCCATTCAACAAGTCTCTAGGAAGTTCCACACTTTGCTATATTTTCCTGTCTTCTTCTGAGCCCCTCCAAAGACTGTTACTCCCTCTGCCTGTTGCCCAGTTCCAAAGTCGCTTTTACATTTTTGGGTGTCTTTTCAGTAGTGCTCCACTTCTAGTACCAATTTATTGTGTTAGTCCACTTTCATGCTGCTGATCAAAACATACCTGAAACTCGGAAGAAAAACAGGTTTTAAAGGACTTACAGTTCCTGTGGCTGGGGAGGCCTCACAATCATGGAATAAGGCAAGGAGGAACAAGTCACGAGTTACATGGAGGGCAGCAGGCAATAGGAGAGAGCTTGTGCAGGGAAACTCCCACTTTTGAAACCATCAGATCTTATGAGACTCATTTGCTATCATGAGAACAGCATGAGAAAAACCCACTCCCATAATTCAATCACCTC
Source organism: Piliocolobus tephrosceles (assembly GCF_002776525.5). Classification (NCBI taxonomy): domain Eukaryota; kingdom Metazoa; phylum Chordata; class Mammalia; order Primates; family Cercopithecidae; genus Piliocolobus; species Piliocolobus tephrosceles. Next base: position 52,681,405 of record NC_045436.1, read on the forward strand.
CACCAGGTTCCTTCCACGAAAAATGAGAATTGTGGGATTTACAATTCAAGATGAGATATGGGTAGTGATGCAGACAAAACATATCAGCCTGGCTAAAAAAAAATGGCGATGGTCTAGTCTGGAGTTCTTTGTTTTGTCTAATTTGCTCCTGTCTCATGTCCTTCCCTCTAGCCTGGAGTTCCTGCTTCCTACTTCAGGACTTTTACTATGAATTATTTCAATAGAGAGGCCTCAAGATCACAATAGTTAAGTTTTGAATCCCTGCAGTTACAAGGTTGCAAAAAGAATACAATACTTTTATAATTTTTAAAGCATTTACTATTGAAATATCAACTATTAAATTACTTCCTATTTAAATAGCCACTTTTCCCTTCCCAACACACATGTATACACTAAGTTCAGGCAGTTATCCCTGGAAATCTTCTGGTAGTTCTTGAATGCTTTAAACACCTCAGGGTAAAATGCAAATAAAAAGAAGAATGATTACAAAGTGAACTTGTATATATCTTGACAAAGATGAAGAATTTCATGAAGTTAATAATGTGAGATGTTGAGCAAAATTTTTCATCATTTAAAGCCATTGAAGATTATGCCCCTGGCAGTGTCTATGAATTTAAAATTGAAAGGACTATTGACAAAGATAATGATAAAGAGTTTGTGAAAGTGATCTATTTAAATATCAAATATTTAAATTTGAGGCCTGTGAGAAACTGATACAGTCCTGAATTATTTTTATTAATAATAACCCATTTTTGTAATCTTTAGAAGACAAACATGAAGTGAAGACCATCCCATGGTGCCGTTAATACAAATAAACTATTAACACTTTAATCATTTCTGACATTCTAAAACTCAGTATATAATATAAAACAAAATCAAGTCTGAACCCCTTCTTAGGTATTCAACCAATTCTACTTTCTTTTGCTTTCTTTTTTGAGACAGGGTCTCACTTTGTCACCCAGGCTGGAGTGGAGTGGCATGATCTTGGCTCACTGCAGCCTCCACCTCCTGAGCTCCAGCAATCTGCCCACCTAGACCTCCCAAAGTGCTGGGATTACAGATATAAGCCACCATGACCAGACTAGTCAATTTGTAATACAATAATGTAGAGGCAATGGCAAAATGAAGGAAAGAAGATAAAAGGAAAGAAGAAAAAAGGGAGGAAGAAAAGGGAGGAAGGAAGGAAAAGGAAGGAACGGCAGGAGGGAGGAAGGAGAAGGAAAGAAGGAAGGAAGGAAGGAAGGAAGGAAGGAAGGAAGGAAGGAAGGAAGGAAAGAGAAGGAAAAAGGGCAGAAGGGAGGAAGGAGAGGGAAGGAAGGCAGGAAGTAAGGAAGGGGGGAGGGGAGGGAGGAAGGAAGGAAGGGAAGGAGAGAAAGAGACTAGGAGGCACAGGATTTACACTAAAATAACATAGCCTAGAATTAACTATTAACATTTAATTTACTACTTTCCATATGTAGTTTCAGAAGTCATTTTCTTCTGAGAGATATCATTAGTAAGGTATAAGTTCTATCTTTAGGCAAACATTAAGAACTATAATTGTAGGTAGAATGAAAGTAGCATTACTTCTGTGTATTATTTCCACCTTACAGAAAACATACATATTACTACTATCACTGTTACCTCCTTTACTTGAACAGAATTATTGCACTGGTATCGAGCCTATTAAAGTGGATGCTAAATCCAAATTTTCAGATAGAATGCCTAATTAATAGTAGAAATTCAAAAATTTCAGTTAATTCTCCCTTGAAGATAGCAGAAAACTTAACAGCTTACTTGTTCCCATGAATGAAATAGATTGAGTACATGAGTCAATTTTAACCCATTGATTATTCAAAATAAAGACCATTGTTGATCTAGTTCCTCCCTCTTTCTTTCCTCTCAATTTTCAGAAGACAAAATTTTTACAGTGTGCACAGAATTATACTTTGTGATTTGTGATGTCATTTTAAAACTCACTAAAATGTTACTATGACTCATGCCGACTTTTCATGGATTGTATTTTAGAATTTGAAATAAGTGTCAGCAGAGGATGTAGAATTTCCTTTGCTTAAGAAAGGTAAAAATTGAAAACATAAAGGCTTTTGAACTCTGATGGCAAGAAACTGCAATGATGAAAAAATACATGCATATATATATATATACACACACACATATGTAAACACACATAAGATACATGTAAAATTTATTATTAATTTAGTCTATGTATACATAGAAATATAAAGCAAAAAAAAAGTCCATCTTTTCTTCCTACCATCTGTGTTTTAGATGGCAGAAGGCAAGCCGACCCAATCACCATTTCTCAGTAAATGGTGTTGAATAAATTTGCCTCTTTCCTGAAGAAACTAGGGTCCTCTCCTCACTGTTGCTCACCATGTAGTCAGAACTTATTATAAGTAATACTGGATAGATCTGGGAGGACATCCAGATGGATCTGGGAGGACATAAATAACTCTCCATTTTAGAAACTCCTTTCCCCCACTGACCTGTGAAGTCACTGTCAAACGAGTTTACCATTTCATACCACTTTAAGAGCTGCTTGGTTCTATGTTCACTTTTGAGTATGATGGAGGAGATTGAGGCAGACCATTTCTCTCTCTAAGAACAAACAGGAAAGCCAGATAAATACCAAAAGAACTCTATAAAAAATTAAACTTTAATGATCCCTTACGATTACTTTTCACATTTGACTTCTAACTTCACTTGTACATATGATTAATTTGTGTATATCCTCTCTGATTTATTTTTATATGACATAATTTCACATAACAAAAAATACAAATTGATTTTTTATTTAAACAATCGCTTTGACATATTAATAACAGGTTGGAAACTGAAACATTTTTTCATTTAAAAAAATGTAATACGGTTTTCTTAGGATACATATTCATACTCCAAAGAGTAGAATTTTAAGAACAGAATTAAGAAACATAAAAAGTGATGCATAATGTCAACATGCCTGTAATTTTGCTGTTATGTAGTTGGCTCTGGAAAAAAGAGAGAAAAAAAAAAACACTCCATCTTCCTTCACTGACAGTCCTTTTTAACCAGGTGTTACAAACAAGCATTGCTATCAGAGTGCTGAGTTTGCTGAATACAGAAAATGTTTCTTTAAGGTACAAGTAATATACAATGAATTTGCTTGATAAACATGATTGCCTAGTCAAAAACTGCATTCTGCCAGAAAGTAAATGTATTTAATATGGCTACCCAATTGAAAACATTTGCAGACTACTTATGTACTTATGTAGTCTGCAAATGTTTTCAATTGGGTAGCCATATAAAATTATAAATATCTGACATCACTTGGGATGCAGTTGATTATATTACTTGGTAGCATTTTTATAAAATTTATATTACATCAAAAATGCTGACAAAACCAACATTTTACACTATTGGAAAAATTGGAAGACCGCTCTGTGGCAAAATATGATTGATGAGCCCATTAACTTAATATATGTTTTTAGTCAAACAGTTTCTTTTGAAACTATATTGCTATATCTTGTTTTTAAGTATTCTTAATAATGTTAAAGTCATTTTTTACTTTGATGAAGGAAAAAGTGATGTTAAGAAACTGTTTTTAGTCAAATTATTTTAACAAGATGCATAAAACCTGATTTCTATAAGTCTCAGATGATTAAACATATTTTTCTCCTATTTAGTCTACAGAAACCAGAAAAAAATGCAGCTGATATTTTCATCTGACTGTCCAGCATGTAAGCTTGGGTTAAAAATTCCATTTTCCTTTGATACCTATTCATACTGAATTTTGAATAGCCTTCTTCAATAGTGGTTTCTTGATAGATGTCAATGTCTTTACCCTTGGCTCTGGTGTTTCAGAATTGCTTCAGTTAATCTGAGTCCTCATGATTTCCCCCTCTGTGGGCCACTTCGTATACACTAGACTCTAGACAAAGCAGAAACATTTTTACTTCTTTGATTCAATAAAATGAAGAAAGACTATATTTTTTTTCCTTTTCTTTCCTAACCTTTAGCTTGAAAGCCAGGGGACTTCTACACAGCACTCTACAATTGTTTAAGTTTCATCAATTCTCAACCAGTGGATGAAACTGGATTGAGCACTGATTTGACTGGTCATTGCCCTGGAAATGCTTGAATCCTTATGATTGTTCATCAGGAGAAAAATATTAAAAACAAGGTTGGTCACTAATAAAAGATTTGAGGACAATCAGAGATAACATTCTTAAGACATGTTACATGTATTATTTGGGGGATTTATGATTGATCTGTGCTTCCTGGTATCAAAAAGGACCAATAGTGTTAGCTCAGATAATGTTCCTGTGATCACATATAGGAGTAGAAAATACTTTTGGTTAATTGATTCATAAGTTTTCTATTATTCACAATGTATTTTTATATATTCCTATCTTCTTAAACACTCCTTCTCTCTAATTCACCATTTCCACACAAGTTTTACATGAAACCCCTGCACTTCTATGTGTTTTTTTAAAAAGGGGGTCTTTGAATATGTCATATTGACACATACATGTTCTGGATGATTAATATACAAGCATTGACAAATACTTATTATCATCCTTACACCTTTATAGTTAGGAAATATTTTAATTTAAATTAATAAAAAATACTCTGGTAATATGAAATATCCTGTTCTACCTCACACATAGAACAGTTATAAAATAATTTTTACGAAATACTTAAAAATCAGTATATTATGGCAGTCAGGCTCAGTAAAAGTGCACAGCACTTTAGAAAATCAAACCCTTGAAAGAAAGTAAGCCAGCTGGGTCTAGTTGCTTGTCACTATTTTGCCAGAGGGTAGACCTCAAAATCTTAGGTATAGCATATCAAATTAAGTAGTCTTAATTGCTTGGTGTGTCCATATACAAAGTTCAGGGTTAGTACAGTAGTTTTTTTGTTTGTTTGTTTGTTTGTTTGTTTTTAAATAAAAATAAAGCTGAGATGAGAAGAAATCCACACAAATGAAAAACAAATAGGTTGGGTTCTAACATTTGTTTGTAAGCTTTGCTCAGATCATCAGTTGATTATTGAATTATACCTCTGGAAAGGAAACTCCAGAGCATATATTGATACCAGCATCTAGAATCTAAAACAACTGAGTGGAGATTTCTAGTGTATACTGCTCTAAAGAGAAAGGAGAGTTTAGAGTCAGAGTCTCAGAGAAATTAGTACCCTCCTAGAACAAAGATCAATCCTCCTCAAAGCAAAACAGTTAAATGCAGGGCATCTAAAACAATACTCTTCAAAATACTTATTGTAAGACAAAAAATCGAGTATATTCAAGTGTTTAATTCTATATAAAATTTCACATTATTCTCTCTAAGTATATCATAATTAGTTAAATATGCATATTGAAATGCCAAACAAAACATAATTCATGCCAAAAAATCCATTAGATACAGATCCCCAGATGACCCAGATGTTGGAAAAATCAGAGGAGCTATTTTAAAAATGTTCATGAACATGAAAAAAATATGGTAATAAGCAATTAAAATAAGGACTTTCATCAGACAGCTATCAATAATAGAAATAAAAACAAATGGAAATTCTAGAATGGAAAAGTACAATCAGTGAAAGGAAAACATCACCAAACAAGCTTACCAGCAGTGTGTAAGAGTACAAAAGAGTAAGTCAATGAAGTTGAAGAGAAATCAATAGAAATTATACAATCTGAACCACAGAGATTTGTGACCAAAGGACCAAAATTAGGTAGTCCACAATCTATATAATTAAAAACCTGGAAGATGAAGAGAGAAAAAGTAAATAGAAAATGTATTTGAAAAAATAATAACAGAAAATTTTCCAAATATGTTGTATAATTTCTAGCTAATTTTGAAGAAGCAAAGTGACTGCTAAACAAAATAAATGAAACAAAACCGAACCTAAAATTTCATAGTAACAGTGATGAAATGCAAAGACAAAGAAAGTAGCCAGAGAAAACTGGCAGGTTTCATATAGGCAAACAATGTGTGAAGCTGATCTTCATAAGAAAAGCAACTGGAGGCTAGAAAGAAATGGAGCAAAATCCTTAAATTGTTAAAAGAATATAAAAGTATCAATCCTTGAAATCTATAGTTAGCAATTCTGGTCTTTAGGTGAAGTGGGAATAAAGTCACGCTTAGATGAAAGAAAACAGAGAATTACTTTCCCGAAGATCTACATTACAAAGAAGGACAAAAGAGTGTTCACTGGGCTAAAGTGAAGTAGCCTGAAATGCAAACTCAGATCTCTAACTAGAGATCTGGACTCAATAAGGAGCATAGGAAAGAGTAAATGTGTGCTGAAGGTAGCTATTTCTAATTTTGTGAAAGATATATGACTGCTTAAAGCTAAAATCATTACACAAATTGCAGAACTTATAAAAATAACATAATACAGAGGAGGTTATTTGAATGATGTGGTTACAAGGTTCATATATTCTATATTAAGTCCTATATTATTCTCTCTAAGTACATCATGATTAGTTAAATATGCATATTGAAATGCCAAGACTCAATCACTAATAATTAATTAACTCAACAAAATGTGGGAAACGAGGAATGGAGGAGCAAAAATAGAACAAAGAAAAGCAAATAGTAAATGAAAGATATAAATTCAACTATATCAGTAATTCTATTAATTAGACCAAACGGACTAAACATTCCAATTAAAAAGCAGAGAATGCCAGCCTGGATTTTAAAAAGAAGGAGGGAAGGAAGGATGGAAAGAAGGGAGGGAGGAAGGGAGGAAAGAAGGAAGGAAGGAAAAAAGGAAGGAAGGAAGAAAGGAAGAAAAGAAAAGGAAAGAAAGAAAGTCCAACCATATGTTGTCTATGACAGAAGCACTTCCAACACAAAGACACAGAAACAAAGGAAAAGGATATTCCATGAAAACACTAATTATACATAAGCTCTAGTGACTACATTACTACCAGACTATGTATACTTTGATATAAAGACTGCTGCCAGAAAAAAAGTGGGAAATATCGTATGTTAATAGGATCAATGAGTCAGCAGAATAAATATTTATAAGTGTGCATGCAAGTAGTAGATTTGCATAAATCATGACAAAACTGAAGGAGAAATAGGCAAAAATACAATCATAGTTGGAAATTTTAGCAAAACTCTCAATATTTGATATAATAGATCAAATAAATTAATAAGAATATAGAATATCCAAACAGAAAAATCAACAACCTTGATATAATTAATATTTACACAATGTTATGCTCAACAATTACAGAATACACAGTTTATCAAAGGCACATAAAATTTTTACCTAAATAGATAATATGCTGGACCATAACAAATAGTCTCAATAAATACAAAAACACAAAATATTTTTTAAAAACATATTTTAAGGTGACTTTAGAATTAAATCAAAATGGATAACAATGTTATATCTAAAACATTGCCAAATGTTGAGGAATTAAACCATACAACTAAAACAGTACTCACAGGAAATTTTTTAGTTTCAAGTATTTATATACAAAACAATGTTTTAAAATCTTGACCTAGATTTGTTTTTTAGAAAGCTGGAAAAAAAAGTAAAACAAAGGAAGTAAATGAAAATGAATAATAAAGAGCAAAATTCAATTACATTAAAAAAATCAAAAAAATTACACAACTCAAAGGTGCTTCTTTAAAAATATTAATAAACTTAAAAAACACAACAAAATGGATCTATAAATAAAGAAGAGATAAAAGTTTAATATCAGAAATTAAAAAGACAAACAAAATAGAACCTCCCTGTATCAAAATAATAAAATATGTACAACTTTTTACTAGTAACTTTCACATTTTACGTAAATTAAAAATTATCTTTAAAATATGCAACCTACCGAAATTGACACAAAAATTTACTTGGTTATTAAGTATTTGTAACAAACAAAGCTCCAGATTATATGTAATGATTAAGAAGAAATAGAGTCAAATTCACACATACTCTTTCAGGAAAATAGAGGAGGCGAAAACAACTCCTATTGGGGGAAACAGTCCCCAGTATTTCAACGTAGGTCCTTTTTATTTTCCCTAAGTGTCGGTTGATCTGAGAAATAAAGAGAAAGAGTAGAAAGAGAGGAATTTTAAGGTTGGGCCTACGGGGTGACAGCACACATGGGTAGGTTTGTGATGTCCTCTGAGCTGCAAAATCAGCAGGTTTTCATTAAGGACTTTAAAAGGGGAGGGGGTGTACAAACACGGAGTAGGTCACAAAGGTGACATACTTTAAAGGGCAATAAAGATCACAAGGCAAAGGGCAAAGCAAAGATCACAAGGCAAAGGGCAAAATTAGAATTACTGATGAAGGTCTATGTTCGTCTGTGCACGTATTGTCTTGATAAACATCTCAAACAACAGAAAACAGGATTTGAGAGCAGATAACCGATGTGACCTCAAATTTACCAAGGCAGGATCTTTTCCTCATCTTAATAAGCCTGAGGGTGCTGCAGGGAACCAGGACGTATTTCAGTCCTTATCTCTACCGCATAAGACAGACACTCCCAGAGCGGCCGTTTATAGACCTCCCCCAAGGAATGCAATTCTTTTCCTAGGGTCTCAATATTTAATATTCCTTGCTATGAGAAGAATTTAGCAATATCTGTCCTACTTACACGTCCATGTATAGGCTCTCTGCAAGAATATGGCTCTATTCTGCCTGACCCCGCAGGCAGTCAGACTTTACTGTTATCTTCCCTTGTTCCCTAAAATCACTGTTAACATTCTGTTTGTTTTCAAGGTGAACTGATTTCATATTGTTCAAACACATGTTTTACAATCAGTTTGTACAATAGTGGTCCTGAGGTGACATACATTCTCAGCTTACAAAGACAATAGGATTAAGAGATTAAAGTAAAGGCAAGCATAAGCAAGTATAAGAGTATTATTTGGGAACTGATAAATGTCCATGAAATCTTCACAATTTATGTTCAGAGATCGCAGTAAGGACAGGCATAAGAAATTATAAAAGTATTAATTTTGGGAACTGATGAATGTCCATGAAATCTTCACAATTTATGTTCCTCTGCCGTGACTCCAGCCAGTCCCTCCATTTGGGGCCCCTGACTTCCTGCAACAAACTCCTAAATGATTTTCTGAAGATAACATATCCCTTATTCTAAAACATGTCTCAGATATTAGAAGAAAAAACTTATTGGCAATCACCTTATAAGACTCGATGTGAAAATATTTACAAAAAATTAGCAAATTCAACACACAGATATACTAGACAAAAATAATATTTTATGAATAAAAGAAGTATATTAAGGATATAATTTAAGATTTAAATAATAATATCAATCAGTGATATTGCTATCAAGTGTTTTAAGGTTATTTTATTTAAACAAAATTGGCTGTCTATTAAATAGACTTTATTTTTTTGAGAAGTTTTAGGTTCACAGCAAAATTGAGCAGAAAACTGCTACTTTTTTAAGAGGCAGAAACGCTTTCATGCAAAGTAAGGATTTAATATTCACACATGCAATACATTGGCTATTAATGATTTTTATGAGTAGTAGAATGTTTTTCCCCATGTAATTAACTTTCAGGATTAGTTGAGACAGTGTTACTTCCTCAAAAATCCCAACTGAAAGACATGTGAAAGATGCTCTGAGAAGTGCAGTGTGATACAACAAGAAATGAATGCTATGAAAAAGTGAACAGGATTCAGATAGGAATTGATAAGTCCCATGGAAAGGGTGATGGAATGTCAAGTACCCATTCACTGGAGTTCTCTCTGTATTTCTGTAACATGATTAGTAAAGTTCCCAGATTCATGAATACTAAGAATAAAATATGGAACCTGAGCTAAGGTCTGGAGCCTTTGATACAGTAAAAGTAAAAGCAACTTGCTGTGATGGCTCACACCTATAATCCTAGCACTTTGAGATGCCAAAATGAGAGGATTGCTTGAGCTTAGGAGTTTGAGACCAGCCTGGGCAATGTAGGGAGACCCTGTCTCTACCAATAATTCAAAAGTTAGCGAGATGTGGTGACATGGATCTGTGGTCCCAGCTCTTTGGGAGGCTGAGGTGAGAGATTCCTTGAGGCCAGAAGTTCAAGACTGCAGTGAGCTGTGATTGCTTCACTATACTGCAGCCTGTGAGAAAGAGTGAAAATCCATCTCAAGCAGTGAGCTGTGATTACTTCACTATACTGCAGCCTGGGAGAAAGAGTGAGAATCCATCTCAAAAATCAAAATAAAAAATAAATAAATAAAATAAAAGTCAAAATCTCAATTCTACATTGGCTTCATGAGGGTATATTATGGAATTTTATAAAGAAAAATATAGCAAGAAGAAAAATAAAACAACTATATGAAGTTAGATATGTTCATAAATTGTCTGACATTTGTGTAATGAATGACTCTGCTTCATCACTTTAATAAACCCTAAACTTAGTTGTTTCAAAATCAATCATTCATTCATTTCAATATACTCCTCATAAGTTATTGGAACATAGCACAGTTCGTCCTGACATACGTAAGTATTTATACATTCAGGAGGTTAGTCAGAGTCAGTCAGCAGTTTTTATTCAACACTACAGTTCATCTTGGCTGCCTTCCCGAACTTATTCAATAGTTATTAGTATGGCTTCCTATATATCCCTTTAGGAAAAGAGATCTGGTCAGAAACACTAAATGGCTTGCCTGGTCATAAATTACAAATTCTCAATATGGCATTTATTAACTTTTATAAACAAACATAACTTTTTAAACATTTACTTTTTGCCAATTTCTTCCAGTCTTCTCCAGGAGACAATTTACTACTTGATAATTTCTGAAAATGTTTGCATGATTATTTTTCTCCATGCTACAGTTCATGATTTTATTCTTAGTGTTCTCTGTAAATGGGACCTAATCAGGCTTCAGCTCCAGCTTAAGTACAATCTCTTTCATGATAACATTTTCAGCATCATAGATTCCCTAGATGAAATATATATTCTCTATGCTCAATGTATTAATCTACTCATACTGCTATAGCAAAATAACTGAGACTGTGGCTGGGTAATTTATAAACAGAATAAATTTATTGTTCACAGTTATGGAAGCTGAGAAGTCTAAGATTGCAGGGGCAGATTGTTTGATGTCTGGTGAGGGCCCAGTCTCTGCTGCTGCCAAAATGCTGTTGTATTAGTCCATTTTCACATTGCTCTAAAGAAATACCTGAGACTGTCTAATTTATAAGGAAAGGAGGATTAATTGACTCACAGTTCCAAATGGCTAGGGAGGCCTTCGGAAACTGACAGTCATAGTGGAAGGTGAAGGACAAGCAAAGGCATGGCTTACATGGTGGCAGGGAAGAAAAATGCAGAGTGAAAGAGTACAGATTCCCTTATAAAACCATCAGATCTCATGAGAACTCACACATTTTCAGGAGCACAGCATGGGAGAACCACCTGCATGACCAAATCACCTCCCATGAGGTCCCTCCTACAACATGTGGGAATTAGAAATCAGATTACAATTCAAGATATTTGGATGGGGCCTCAGAACTAGACCGGGGCCTCAGAACTAGACCACATCATTCTACCCTTGGTCCCTCCAAAGTCTCATCTTTCTCACCTTTTAAAACACAATTATGCTTTCCCAACAGTTCCCCAAAATATTCACTCATTTCAGCATTAACCCAAAAGTACAAATCCAACAGGTGTCTTGTTGCTATGTCCTCCATAGGGGACAAACACTATGTCCTCACGTACTGGAAGGTGGAATGGCAGAAGAACCTAGCCAGTCCCCTCCTTTTTAAGGCTCTAATCCCATTTATAAGCGTGCAACTTTTATTGTCTAATCACTGCCTGAAGGCTGTACCTGTTAATACAAGTGTATTTGGGATTCGATTTCAACATGGATTTTCAAGGGAATACAAAAATTCAAACCACAGCACTCCATGCTGAAGTTCGTAGGAATCCTTAAATAGTATCTTTACATCTTTAAAATCCAAAATTCTTGAGACCAGACATTTTTTTGGATTTCAATTTAGAAAATTGGAAATATTTGCATTAAACTTACTGGTTCAGCATGCTAAACCCAAAATTCTGAAATCTAATGTGCTTTAATGAGCTTTTCCTTTGACCATCATATTGCTGCTCAAAAAGTTCTAGGTTTTGGAATATTTTGGATTTCAGATTTTTTAATTTGTCATGTTCCATCTGTAATGCCACTTTCTTAATCTAAGTTTGGAACTCAAAGAGAGATAGACATTGGAGTTATTCAAATGTATGTAAAAATGTCAACTTTGCTACTACTAACAGTCTGTGTCTTTACATGTGTAAGCCAAGGAGTCAATCATTGAATAAAAAGATGCAAACAACCAGACACTGTATTGTAATATTTCTCTTTTTGTCTAGTTAATATTACCAAAAAGTTACTTTAATTTTCCAAGGATAGTTCCTCATTATTTAACATCTATTGTTTTACAAAATGCCAATAAATACTTATCCTGATCTTAACTATCAATATGTAAATATATTCAGTATTCACTTCGTTGGAATACAACTTTGAGTAAAAGAAAAAGAATAGTATTCTCTTCTATGTTTGTTGTCTATGAATAGAAGTTGAAGGAAGGCTTTGGTAAGATGAGGTTAAAAAGTCAACAAAAATAAATAGTTTTAGTATAAGTGTATATACTTATATTAAATGACCTCATTATGTGCTAGGCTACTATGTCTTAAAGAATACAACTGTAGATAAGACAAATACGATACCTACCTTCATAGAAATTAAAGACTAATGTAAACTAGGCATGTAAAGAGGCAACAGTAGTATTGTGAAGTTAAGGGAAGAATTGGGGAGTTATAGGGTACAAAACACATAAAAGGTGGTTACTTAATCCTCAGGAGAATTCGTTCCTTTTTTATATGGTTTATTCTATCATTTGATACTGCCATCACTTGGAATCAGAGAGATTAAAGAACAGTTTTCTGAACTAAGATTATTTTCTTTGTGTATTCTATTCCAACTACTGAAATAGTCCCTGGAAGAACACTCATACAGTACTTATCCATTCTTTAAAGATTCATTTTAATCTAGTAAACCTCCTATGAACCACTCACTTCAACACCAGTCTCATACTAAGCAGAACAAATGCCACGTTGGTCACTCTTCTTTTGAGACACTACTTATCTTATACAACTTTTAGTTTCTAATGTATTGTACTTAATGTTAAGTGCTGTGCAGCCCAATGATTGAGAGTACAAACTTTATCTTATTACTTTTAATGACTAAAAGGCAGGTGCTTGAATTTGAATCCTAACTCTGCCATTAACTAGCTTGAATGTAGGCAAACTTTATTTTAAAAACATGTCCAGGCCTCCCTAGCTTGAGGTTACAATGGAGGGCATGTTACCACTAAATGCTAGAACTTTTATTGATTTTGAGCTCCCACTTGACCAATTAGTAGAACACACTGCATGTTTCCAGACTTTACATTTTCTGGTACTTCTAAGGAGTTCTAGGACATTTACACATATCCGAAATCAACTACAGCTATCATAACCACTTGCCAGTGGAGAAAAAAATTCCAAAGTGACCCTCAAGGATGTTGGATTCCTGAACATTTCAGTTAATGTTAGTTTTCTTCATGCATATGATGCCTACTATCTGCATATGCTACCAGTTTTAAGCCTGCCCGAACAAGAAATGTCAGTGAGATTCTTTAAAGCAGACAATCAGTTTCCAATCTCTCAGAATGAAGAAACAGAAAAGAATAGGGGTAACGAACATTCAGATAAAATTCCTTGATCCCCTACATGTCAGTGCCATTCAACAATAATGTTCTTCTTGCCACTGGGACTCACTGGTCAAAAAGCCATGTAATTCCCAGAGACAAGGGTTCTAACCAATTCATGCCATCTTGATGATCCCAAAGCCATTGCTGCTAATCCATCTGTAAAGCCAGAGTCTACAGGATAAAATCTGAGGTCCATATGGGTATGTTTCTCACCAAGGTATGTATATAAATGAAGCAGGTTTTGGTTGCACATACTAAAACATTCAAACTAAAATGAGTTAAATATTAAGAGGACTTACTACAAAGCCTGGGAATAAAATTATTTCTGCTTTTGTCAATTTAGGTTCTTTACATCATGATCAAGGGTCCATATTCTTTTCACTTTTTTCTGGTGATTCATTCTCAGCACATTGGCTCTCTCTCATTTTGCTGAAAAATGGTTTAAGAATCCCCAGGCATTCTAATCTCACACACTAATGTTTGGAGTCAGATCATCTTTTTCTAAAGTCTTACTTATGACCTAATTAAACGTTTCCCCACTAGAAGATTTTTAACTCCTCATTGGAGAGAATTGAGACATAAGGACATGTCCATATCAAATAAAAAATGTTAAATATATCTATGGCCATGAGTATTTTATAACAGGGCAAAATCTACTACTATTATTTATTAGTGAATCTCTCAGGAACACTTTGTGATCTACCAAATAATTGTCTGTTTTGTCACTCACAGGTTCTGAGAGGTTTATTATATTCTTATTGTACCATAATTTATCCTTATGAAGACTTAAAGTTTTTAAATAATTTCGGTGGATATTTATTAATAATTTTAGTCATTTAATTTCTCCATAAACAGATCCATCTACTTCAAGGAATTACACCAACTTTACTCATAACTGAGGCCAAAGGAAAAAAAAAAATTCTGTCCACCGATGTCACTCTTTGACAACGTGACAACATGGCTAATTGTTTATTAAACTTAAAGCATGGCAGTTTGAGTGGGTCATGGCCCAGTTTAATAACATGTAAATTTTGAAAATGCCTTTCACTTTGGTTGAACTAAATAAAATTGATATTTCACTTGAATGTGGTGTCTCAGAGGACAGATTAGTTGAGTATATTTAATGAGTCCTATTGGACAGTGGAAGGAAACAGCAACCTAGAGCATCTAGGTTATTACATACTAAATTTAGTTTTACTTAGCATTGAAGAGGATGATTTTGTATTATTCATGTATTTATACTAATTATAAGACCCCCTTGCTAATAGGAAATGCATTATACTTTGGAATGTGTGTTTGTGTTTACAGCTAGCCTTGCAGTAAATATCCTTGAATGTGGTTGTTAATCTTATAGAAAATATCTGATAATTTTAGAGAAGCCCACCACTTCAGCTACAGATCCATGCCTTCATTATTGATGAGTACAGCTTTATAGTAGGTTTAGTGAAAGAGCTTTAGGTGTCATTATTTTAATAGCATCACTTTTCTAAAGAAGGTACATTTAGCAATGTGAAATGTTAGTGATCATGGGTCTCCTCTCTACTGAGGATAGAAAAGTTATCTTCTTTCATCTGAGACACTGAAAGCACTTAAAAGACATTATCTTATTATCTGTATAACATCCTCTGACAGAATTGGTTTGTAGTATAATTCCCATTTTATTGGTGGATAAAGTCATGTACATTATGGTTTTATAATTTAGCTAGGCAGCTAGTCTGCCCTGGCAAGAGAGCTTTAAGCTTTACTTCATCTTGAAAATTGGTCTCATTTATGTCTTCGCATTTCTAGTGCAGACATGACCTTAATGTTCCCAGAAACCAAGTATTTAAGTGGTCATCTGTCCAATAACTCTCTTTTTCCCTGAAGAAATGTTGCCAAATTATACTTCATTTCATTTTGACATGAAGGAGAAATGAATAACATTTTGGATAACTGATAGAAATTGATTTGAGTCATTTTTTAGATTAAAATAAATAATAAAAATTTATAAGTAGTTTCTTTCATTGTGTTAAATGGTTTTGGCTACTTTAAAATGGTTAGTTTAAAATGTTCAAATGCACAACTTTTAAAGGGTGAAAGATTTATATGAACTGGAGAGAAACCAGAGGATAAAATGCATAAATTTTAAAAAGCAATCTCATGCAATTATTTATCAGACATGTGCAAGTTAAATCCTTGATACATATACTTCTTGTGAATTATTCCCCTACAAGGCAATGAAAAATATCTAAAATTTTGTCTGAGAAATAAACTAAAGTCATGATGACATAAGAAGTTTAGCTGGCAGAAACATGCCAACGTAATGGAAGCCATTTCAGTGACTCAAGACAGAGGACTGTAACATGCTTCCGTTGTTTTTCAACTAGAAGTAAAAGATGGCCAAATCAAAAATACGTTTTTATAATGCGCAGGCTTACAACAGATATGAGGGCATTTGTGGAAATCTGAATCATGAAATTTCCAGGAATGATCAGAGAGACTTGATAGTTCATATTAGATTAGCATTATTAATAGGTACATAGGATGAGGGATAAGAGAATGAGTAGAGAAAAAAGGAACATGGAGCTTTAATAATTATTCTATTCATCTTTCTTGTCTTACTATTAAAAGGAAATGTATTAAATATCTTTTTAATATGAGATCTACTTTAGAAACTGGATATATGCAAATATGTTTCAAACGTGAGCATGTCCTTCAAATAGTTATATTTGAAGAAATTAAAAGCGAGACCTAGAAAACAGAGTGAAAAAAAGCATAGATCAACATATAATTTTTGTACTTCAAATATTTTTCTAGTTATCAGTGTTCTCACAAATCTGTTGTGGCTCAAATAAGGGCTGTTGCATGCTCCAGTATGACAGGAAAATGTGAAATGGAAAAGGCAAAAGACATTTTGTTCTTTAATGTTGGAAAACAAACCTTATGATGAAAGCTGTGGACCTCACTAATGTGTGAAAAAGAACTTTTAAAAGATGTTTAATTTTGACAGATAAATTATAACAGAATTCTAAAAACTGAAATTTTGATCTATTATTAGAGAACTTATATTAATATTTTCACTACATGATGATTATTATAATAGACCATTTTTCTAATCTAGAGAGTCATCTAAATAAAGTTCTAGTTTCAAAAGATTATAAATAATAATTTGATTTAGGTTCAAAATAAGCATATTCATTTTTTAAAGTTTATCTCACATATTGTGATAACCATTAAAAACAGACACATAGACACATGGAAGAGAACAGAGAACTCAGAAATAAAGCTGAAGACTACAACCATCTTATCTTTGACAAACTTGATAAAAATAAATATTGAGGAAATGATTTTTTTTTTTTTTTTTTTTTTTTTTTTTTTAGTACGTGGTGCTAGGATAACTGGCTACCCATGCAGAATAACGAAATTAGACTCCTTCCTATTACTACATACAAAAATTAACTCAGGATGAATTAAGGTTTAAATGTAAGACTTCACACTCTAAAAAACCTAGAAAGAAACCTACGAAATACCCTTCTCAGTATCATCCTAGATAAATAATTTATAGCTAAGTCCTCAAGAGCAGTAGCAACAAAAACAAAAGTTGGCAGTGGGACCTAATTAAAGTAAATGACTTCTGCACAGCAAAAGGAACTATTAAGGGATTAACCAGACAACTTTCAGAATGGGAAAAAATATTCAGAAACTATGCATCTGAGAAAGGTCTAATACACAGATTCTTTAAGGAACTTAAACAAATAAATGAGAAAAAAGCAAATTACCCCATTAAAAAGTGGGCAAAAGACATGAACAGACGTTTCACAAAAGAAAATATACACACAGCCCAGAAACATACAAAAAAAAAAAAACTTTCATCATCCCTAACCATCAGAGAAATGCAAATCAAAACCACAATGAGATACGATCTCATCCTAATCAGAATGACTGTTGTCAAAGCATCAAAAAAATAACAGATGTTGGTGAGGCTGCAGAAATAAGGGAACCCTTATACACCATTGGTGGGAATGCAAATTAATCTAGTCACTGGAGAGCAGTTTGGAGATTTCTCCAAGGCTAAGAGTTGAACTGTCATTCAATCCAACAATGCAATTACTGAGGGTATACCCAAAAGAAAATAAATTGTTCTGCCAAAAGGCCACATTCATCCAAATGTTCATGAACATCCATATGTTCATAGCAAAATATGGAATCAACCCAGGTGCCCATCAGTGGTGAATTGGATAAAGAAAATATGGTACATATACATCATGGAATATTATGCAGCCATAAAATGAATGAAAATGTTGCAGGACTTTTCCTGAGTTAAGCTAAATATGGGGTCTTGTCCATCCCATAGCCACGAAAATTTAGGGTAGCAGACAGCTTAAAGGGTAAGTAAAGCAGGGTTTTATTGGGTGAAAAGGGAAAAAAGGGGAAAACAGTGACTCTCCCTAGACCAGATTCCCTCCACTAGGGCACTTCCTGTCCGGGCAATTTGAATCTCAGGTTCCACACAGGAAGAGGAGGGGCCAGGCTCCTCCCTGCTGCAAACGTCCTGAACTTCCAAGCCTCCACGTCAGTGGGCAGGCTGGTTGGAGTTTCTCCAGGGACACCCTTCCACCTGGCTGTCTCAAAATCATGTCCTTTAACGAAACATGGATGCAGCTGGAGGCCAATATCCTAAGCAAACTAACACAGAAATAGAGAACCAAATACTGTATGTTCTCACTTCTAAATAGAAGGTAAACATTGAATACACATGAAATAAAGATGGGAACAAAAAAGGGATGATTAGAAGGGGAAGAGAAAGAAGTGGGCAAGGGCTGAAAAACTGCCTATTGGCTTCTATGCTCACTACCTGGGAGACAGGTTCAGTCATACTCCAAACCTCGGCATCACACAATATACCATTGTAACAAATGTGCACATGTACCCCTCATTCTAAAATAAAAGTTGAAAAAAAAAAGATTCATTCAATATATTTCCCCTTTCTCTTATTATAAAGGTATAATTTGATCTTGTCTTTCTTAGAAATGAACCAGAATAAGGCTTTGATACAACCCTAAAATAACATAAAAATAAGTAGAGCTCTGCCAGTATACAAATTTGACCTAAATTGTGCTCAGGTTTTAGGATGAGTTATATGACTTTAGTGGAAGAATTGCTTTTGAACCAGAAAAACTGAACTTTTTAAAAACAATTAAAATGCTATTCTCTTCTGTAATGTTTCACAATATGCACAGAAGAAAATATAATATTCCTTGAAATATTCAAGTAACAAATATTCTGTGCAGACATTGCACTGAATATTGCCTGCACTCAAGTAGATGCATAATGTTACACAATGTTCTGTGTCTTAAACCAAGCCAGTTTGAAAGAAATGTTTGTTTAGTGCCCTGAGGGTCAAAACCCCTGGGATTCCTGTTCAGACAAGGACAGGCAGGGGATTCCAAAGATGACTCTAGGGCTTCAAAGTGTAAATCCAGGAGCATTTTGACAGAAGTACTTCAGTCCTGACCTTAACTCCTGCTGAATGCCTTGTTCCTGTGAGAGAAAACCTCTCTTCTGCTGAACTGTTCAAAATTCATTTCCAATGTGCATTTGCTCTGCTCCACTCTGTTTGAAAATATATGCAGACAAAGTTGATTGACAGCCCTCTAGTTACCATACCATGAAGGTTGAAACCAGAAAGGCTACAGCTTTAATTCACTGACAGTTGAAAGCTACCGAACTTAATTTCTTAAGGCTCATTCTTAAATGTCTATCATTGTCCCAAGAGGAAAACAAATAATAGGAGATTACATATGACTAATGGAACTCTGTATAGGAGGATGTAAATATGGAAATTGCAGTCATGAATTCTCTGCTCTTCTGAGAAGAAAATAAATCACATTAGTCAAGTAATTCTCACAAAGATGGCTGATGAAATCATTTCATTTACCAAAATATTTATTTTTCAAGTAGGAAAATAGAGTACATTTAAAATATAAAAATAATTTATTTTCAAATTAATTTTTAAAGAATTTATTATTTAATAATTTAAACATTAATAAAATATAAAATTTTCTTATAATTAAGTATTGAGGCCGGGCGCGGTGGCTCAAGCCTGTAATCCCAGCACTTTGGGAGGCCGAGACGGGCGGATCACGAGGTCAGGAGATCGAGACCATCCTGGCTAACACGGTGAAACCCCGTCTCTACTAAAAACTACAAAACACTAGCCGGGCGAGGTGGCGGTGCCTGTAGTCCCAGCTACCCGGGAGGTTGAGGCAGGAGAATGGCGTGAACCTGGGAGGCGGAGCTTGCAGTGAGCTGAGATCCGGCCACAGGACTCCAGCCTGGGTGACAGAGCGAGACTCCGTCTCAAAAAAAAAAAAAAAAAAAAAAAAGAATTGAAATTGTAGAATAAACTGTCCAATGGCTCACAGAAAATTAAAGTTCAATCCCATTCTCCTTTTTCTATCTCTAAAATTCTGGCTGTGCAAACTAAATTCTCGCCCTGTCTCTCTTGTATCTAGAGATAGTTCCGGTTAATAAACTACACTCTGAAGATAATTCCTGCTTTTATTTTCTGCTTCCTTTCTCCTTCTACTAACATGAAATTGGATGTGACAGTTAAAATGCAACAAGTACCATCAGTATGAGAGAAAGGCAGAGAGAGAGATGAATATGAACATTATTGATTCTTTATATTCTTATTTCTCAATATGTCAAATAATTTTCCTCACCCACCCCCCAAAGATGCTCACATCCTTATCCTCAGAAGCTGTGAACATGTTACCTTACATGGTAAAATATACTATGCAGATGTGATTAAATAAAAGTCTTGAGATGAGAGCTTATTGTGGATTATTAAGGCCAGCAAAATAGAATCACAGTAGGAGGCAGGAAAAAAGGATAAAAGTCAGAGACAGATTTCAAGATGCAACATTACAGGCTTTGAATATGAAGGCAGGGGCCATGAGCCAAGGAATGCACACATCCTCTAGCAATTGGAAAAAAAAAAAAGAAGAAGAAGAAGGAAACAAATTCTCACCTAGAGCCTTCAGAAGAAAACACACTTCCTGACCTATTTTAGATTACTGAAGGCCACAATTGTAACTTAATGAAATTTGTATTTTCTTAAGCCACTACCATACTGGCAGTTTGTTACAGCAGCAATCAGAAAATAATTCAGCCATTGATTTCTGTTATTCGCAATGTAACTCAATCGTAATGGAAACAATTGCACAAACATTCTTATATCTCAAACAAACATTCCAGAAAAGCGCCCAAGGGAAAGCTTCAAAGTCAAGTGGCACTTTTGTTCAGAGATTCATGTGTTTGATTTATTTAATAAGGAGGAATTTTGTTAAAGCTCAAAAATGTTATAATTTGTTCATCAATTTTTCCTGTTTTTTTTTTTTTTTTTTTTTTTTTTTCTTTAGCAAGAATGATAACCTTTGCAGAATCCGCCTTACGTGTGGGCATAACCTGTGATTTGTTTCTGTCAATAGAATATGGTAAAACTGTTGAGGTGTACCTGATTATATTAAAGAAGATGGAAGCATTGGTCTGCTAGAGTGTCTCTCTTTCCCCTGTTGGCTTTTAAATGTCCAGTAATTCAGTTGGCAAGAAACTCAAAATGATTCTGAAACTGACAGTGACCTCCTGAGGACAGCCAGCAAAAAGCAAGTTCCACAGGGACTAAAGTTGAGAAAGCGCTGCAGTGATGCACCTTTAGCCTCTGGGTATTACATACTTGTGTTTTTTATTAGCTAAACACCAATACTCTTATTTCAAGGTCACTGCTAAGATAATAAAAGAAAAGAATCTAATGCGATTATACAACCCTGACTGAAGTCCAGCCTGACTCCATTCATCCAATTATATATTAGTCCATCCATTAGTCCATCGATTTATACATACATAAGGAAGATGAATTAAGTATGTGTCATCTTCCAGGTCCCAAACCAGGTATTCTTAAAGATACAGACAAATAACCGAGCCCAGCCTCATTGATTTATCATACTCTGCCTTACCCTAAATGTTCAGGTCCAAACTAGACCTAGGGCCCCTAGTTTGGGGGGCATATCAATCAACTCTGGCCCTATGTTGTGCCACTAAGTAGCCAATTACTCTATGTCTAAATTTAACACTAATGCAGTTATACAGTTGGATGCACTCACTTTAGTGAGTACTTTTAAAAGCACAAAATAGCATTTAAATATTTGAATATATATTTGAGTTTTGTCACGGAATAAAAACTCCTCTGGAGTCTAACCACCTGCATTGAAATTTCAGCTATACCAATTTCTAGGTTTGTTCCCTTAAGCAAACTACTTGTTTTATACTACTTAGTGTCTATTTCTTTATCTGTATAGTTGAGGAAACAATGATACCTACATAATCAAATTGTTCGGAGATTTAAATAAGATAAAATATAAAAACTACCAGGAACCACCCCTATAAAGTGTTTAGTAGATATTAGCTATAATTATGAAAACAGTTTCTTCACTATCACCCTAGTCTATACAAGTAGACCTTATCCCTTAAATTCTCAGTCTTTTCCTGCTCCTTTTTTCCAATGGAGGTAGAGGGAGATGTCTGTTGGCAAATGTTGGAGCAGAAAGTGTGTATTCTTGACGAAGTATTTTCCTCCTTCTCTTCTCCTGGGGATCCGCTGTCCACAGAAAGTAACTTTTCTGCTTCAATGCTTGGTGCTATATGTGTCACAAAGACAACCCTGAGCCCACGGCAGACCATTTTTTGACTGTAGATGTTACTGAATAAGTCTGCCCAATAATGAATTTCAGTTTACAAAACATGTATTTCATTTTAATAAATTATTATAGTATATTAATTTTACTAGTTAGGAGTCTATTTCAGGAAAGAGAGTACCCATTGGAAGATGATTTTTTGAGGTAATAAAGGCAGGGAAATAATATTTTTTAAATTGTTCTATGGTTTATCTCAGTAAACTTTAGACATATTTTGTCTCAAGAAAGATAAATAACTTTTTGATTCTCAGATAAGGAAATCTTGGTAAATATTCTTAATATGTACTCTAAAGAACCTACAGGATAATTTTGCCTATATTACTTTATGACTAATATTAAAAACTAGATTATCTGCATATAATTAATGACTAATATTCTGGAAGTTAAATTTAAATAACTTATTTTTATTCACACTTATTCATTACATATTAAAAGTTCAACCATTAAATTATGTAATTTAGATTTGAAAATAAAATTTTAAAAAGGTTTAAGTATTTTCATGCATCACAACTCACTGTGTAAATTGTTTTCTATTTAAAAGCAGTCGATGATGGTATTAAGTATCTCAATATACTTACACACTTTAACCAAATACTTTGTAAATAAAGTTTTTGATTATCCTTTAAAAAATCAGAAATAAGCATGGATGCTTAGCATATATATGTTTATTAAAACTTAATTTAAGCCAGGCATAGTGGCACATGCTTGTAGTACTAGTTACTTGAGAGGCTGAGGCAGGAGGATCACTTGAGTCCAGGAGTTTGAGGCTGCAGTGAGCTATGATCTTTCCACTGTACTGCAACCTGGGGGAGAGAGGAGAGAAAAACCCTGTCTGTGAAAAACTGTAAACAAACAAATGACAACAACAAAACATTCAATTTGAAATTGTGGGAGACTGAAAGAAACTTTAATAGTCAGTAATAGGGAAAGGCTTCATTATCTTTGCTACAGCCACAGATTTTTAATGAATCAGGCCTTAGAGTTAATGGTTGTATATTTTAGGTAATGGCACAGATTTACAGATATGTAATAATATTAAGTGAAAGCAAAGTTGGTGAAATTATATGGACAGTGTGTAGCAACTGAGTTAAAATAATACTAATAACAATAACAATGGCAATAATCCACATAGAGAAATTACTCCAATTTCAAATAGGGATAATTTTGAAGAGGTGGTTTTTGATGTTCCTCTAAACTGTTTCCCACATGCTTTTGTATTTTCCATTTAGAAAAATCTGTATTTGTTTTACAAATACTGTTTTTAAAAATTTATTACCTTGTTATTTTCAAATGTGTTTTGGTTTTGTTTGAAAATTTATTAATGCATTCACTGGTCAAAATTTTACTTAGTATTTGAATATAAATTCAGGTTATTGTTATTACAAACTCTTTTATCCTAGTTTGTAATTCATTACACATCTCCATAATAGATTTAGAATACTTAATGAAACGATTTAATTTTGAGATGAACTGTAGTAGAGTTTCCTTATGCAACCCTCTGTCTCAACTGGATCACAGTTATGAGTTCATATTGGTAATCCAGGTCACCTTAGGCAATGCCCTACTGTATACCACTCCCCGAGCACCAACTTCAACTTCATATCTAGCTGCATCTGCTAATTTGCCAAGGCATTAGGACTGTGTTTTCTCTTGGGATTCAGCTATGAACAGAAGAACCTGGTACACACATTATGGGGAGTCAGAGTCAGAAATGGAAGGAATCCAGTACAATTTACCAGACTGAGCACAGGAGCTAGAATGGAACGCTCAGTCCTCACAGCTGTGCATCGCGAGGAAGAAAAGATTGCTCATAAAACTACAAATGTTTTAGGATCTGGGCTGTTAAGTAACTGTGCTGTGGGATCTCCCTAAAATACTCACGCACAGGAAAAAATAAAAAAGAAAAAAAAAGAAAGAAAAAAAAAGAAGCTATTTCTACTAGTCAGGAGAAAAGGAAACTTTGTTTATGTAAAGCAGCAGAGTATATCAGTTGGCAGTTCATGAAAGCAGCAGTGATGGAAGCAGGGCAGTGTCTGGGGCAGATTTGTGTAAAGCAATGAGGGGATGTGGTCTGAGCACGGTCCCCACACCTCCTAACATAAGTGGGTGTGCTTTCAGTATCTCCTGAGTAAAAGGAACAGGCCAGGGCAGATTTGTGTTTTTTGAGAATAAGCTAAGTGGTGCACAAGCCTGAGAAGTGTAGCGCCAGGGACTGTTCTCAATTCAACAGTGTACTGAAAATGGAATATTAAAAAAAAAAAAAAAAATGAGAGAGAGAAATGGAAAGAAACCTTAAAAAAGAAACCAACATGCACATTTATGAAGTTAAAATATTATCCTTCTAGCACATTAGGAATCTATTAATGTGAATTAATTAGTGTGGTTAGGTTTAGAAGCATTCACTAACATTCTTTTACTTTTTTTAATCTATCAAATATAAGTGAAGAAGTATATGTTGCAGTTATATCATTTTTTGCAAGATTATTATTAAAAAATTTTCAAGACATTTGCAGTTGCAATACATAAAGATAGTCTATTTGATATGATGATATAAACCTGACACAAAATACTTGTTACACATTGCATTTAATTTCAATAATATTTTAAGAAAGATTTGTGAATTTGATAACTATCCCTTAAAATAATTCAAAATGTTCTTGAGTGTCAAAAAGTAAAATAAAGTTGGAATTTTAGGGCACATGTAAGCTATGATAGGTTAGAAGTGAAAGATACCTTAGAGATAATGTAATTCCTGTCTCTCATCTTATATACAATGCACAAGCAAAGGAATTAATTTGACCAAATCGCATAGCAGCTGACATGCCGAAAGTCACATATCTGGGCAATAACAGTCAGTAGTCCTGAATCTGGGTCTCCATTACAAAGAGCTGCCAGCACTAGTTTAGTTTCTGCTTTGTGATAATACAGATAAATTTTCACTGAAAAGGAAAAATGAAAATTGACCTGGTAATGTGGGAAAAATAGGCTTCTTAATACATCAGTGAGTCAATTAAGTGAATGTAGTCTTAATCAATAAATGGAGTGTGTCAAACTGTTCTCACTGAGGTAGTCAATGATTCTGGAAAGTATACCTATACAAATCAGGCTGGTAGGCAATTAGGGATTTTATGTATTTCATTTCAATTACTTTTTGTTGTATTTAGAAAAAGTGTTCCTCCTAAGAAATTATACCTTATTTATATTCTTGATTATAGGAAAGTGGCCCATTTTCTCTTTTCCCAGATAATAAATGTTTAAACATTAAATTATATGACAAAAATATAAAATATTGCTATCCAAATGAATATTATTTTTATTTATGCAAATATAAAATCCAATTTTATTGGTTAAATAATTCATGTGGGTTTTTTTTGATGAGTACTTTTGCCCATATAGTTGGACATATTTCTCTGAAATTATTATACTAAAAAATAATTGAAAAATTACATTAACTTTTTAGGAATAAGAATTGAGGAAATTTGGGCTATATTTCATTAAAAAGGGAAAATTTGGAAAAAAAAAATTTGATAATGCCGTGGTAATAAGACCTAGCCTCACAATGTGCATTCACTACAGCTGAGAACAAACCATGTGAGAGAAACTCTCATTATCTTCTGATTCCCATTTTGCAGCTGAGAAAAATGAGGTACAGAAGGTTAGATAATTTGACCCAAATCAACAGCTATGAAGAGATAGAGGTAAAAATCAAACCTGAGTAATCAGACTCCAGAATCTGAATGCTTAACCCACACCAAACTACTTCCTTTTATTATAACTAGCGTATCAAATCCATTACAATTTCCAACCAGGAGTATTAAATTCTTTTCATGACTTTGTTATCTAAAATATTTTAAATAATATCATTTCCCCTTCTGAGGAAAACATGGTCTAGAAGCACTCTAGTCTCTGAAATATTGTTTTCCCTTTTCTTAACCTGGGCAGAACTTGGAATAGAAGTCACAGACCCCAAATTAATAAAAGGAGGAAAAAATATACTCTATCGGTTATACCTGCTGCATTGCAAGAGCAAAACATAAAAAGTTGAAAGTACTCCCTGAGCAAGGCTTGGGAATAATGCATCCAGGTTTTGTTTGTTTGTTTTGTTTTTTTTTTTTTTTTGAGACAGAGTCTTGCTCTGTGGCCCAGGCTGGAGTACAGCGGCGCGATCTCCGCTCACTGCAAGCTCCGCCTCCCGGGTTCACGCCATTCTCCGGCCTCAGCTTCCTGAGTAGCTGGGACTACAGGCGCCCCCGACGGCGTCCGGCTAATTTTTTTTTTTTTTTTTTTGGATTTTTAGTAGAGACGGGGTTTCACCGTGTTAGCCAGGATGGTCTCGATCTCCTGATCTCGTGATCTGCCCGCCTTCGCCTCCCAAAGTGTTGGCATTACAGGCATGAGCCACTGAGCCCGGCCCCAGGTTTTTAATACATCAAAGGCTCAGGCTTTCTTTTATTTCTGGGTGTTATCAACATTCCTTTAAAGATTTGTGGCCAGCAAGAAAGGAGAAATCTCATGTTGTGCAAATTAGGAAAGATGGTACATTATACTAAGACACAGCAAGAAAGTGGAAAGGGGACTATGTTGTCATAAATTACCAAATTTCAAGATGAGTTTTTTAGAATGAGGGTGATAATGTACATTTGAATGAAGTCAAATATTTGTCCAATAAATATTAGGGATCTATAAAGGTGTTGTGGTATTTGTTTAGAGAATAAAATAGTTAGATCAATAAAGTGGCAATAGTATTTATACAAGTGTGAGTTCTGTTATTAGAGATCTCTGTTAGCTATATGTAGAGATATCTGTTCGTTCAGCATTTAAAGTTTAGAGTATGTGAGATTAATTATATTAATCATGGACAGGCAGAGTTTTTAACCGTTGGTCTGCCTTGTCCTCCAGTCCGAAGTATTACCAAGACAATGAACATTTCCTTATAGCTTTCATTAAATTTGTAACAAAAATGCTTTTAATGTACTCTTTTATTTTCTTTATTGCCCACCATATTATAATTCCATGATAACAGGAATAGCATACTGCTATTAATACTACTATGAATCCAGCATCTAATATGGCACCTTACAATAGTAGATTCTTAGCAAACATTTGTTAAACTGTGTTAAATGAATGAATAGTTTACTGTATAATATCAAAATATGTAACCTTTTTTAGGGAAACAAGGATAAAATGTTCCTAGGATAATGTAACAAGAAGTAAATTATTCTTGCCTCTAGCCTAATGGATGATAGAAAATTTCAGATTGATTCTACTAGTGCCACCTTAGGTCTCTTATACAGCTGAATTCAGCTGGTAGGTTGGCTGGAGGCTGTGGTCAGCGAGAGGAGTTGGGATGGCTGGGAATCTCTTTTTATCTTGTCTCACAGCTTATGCTTGTTAATGACATGATGTTTCAGAGCACTGTTGTAAGGAGGGGAAATCAATGTTTAAGTCTCTGTTTATTTCACATTTGCTGATTTTCAGTTGGCCATCACAATTGACATGACCAAGCCCTAATTCATTGTAGGCAGATAGTAAAACAGGGCATGGGTATTGGCAAGACATGTTCACCGAGAGCCATTACTATAACAAGCTGCCACAGTAGCCCATAAAATCTAGCAAATGATTTAAATCTAAAAAAATGTACTTGCATAGGGAATTTTCAAGGTAAACATTTGGGATACAATTTCACCAAAAGAAGAGGAAATGGCATTCATTTTTCCCTGATTTCGAACAAAACGTTTGATTGTCAAAGAGGTATCAAATAATTCTAGCATGAAATTAAGTTTCTCTTTCAAAAGATACTATTATTGGTATTATTGATATAAGAGGATGAATCAGTGAAACTGTGAAATCAGAGAGCTTAAATGGGTGTTAGGAAGAAAATAGCATCCATTTTCCTTTCTAGCAAGATATTACAGTTAACTTGTTTTACAAGATTACAATTTATAATTTGCTTTAAGCATTTCTATAAAGGGAGATTCAGTTTCTCTTGCAATGTATTTTACTTCAGAATTAAAAATGGATAAGTAGAAGGGAAAAGGCATTATATTATAGAGAGAAGTCATTACCTCAAAGTCAATACTTTGGAGTTAGATTTGGACTTGAGTTGCAGCTTGCCCTGTATAGTACAGGTTTGCCTTCAATCAACAGTTTAATACTTCTAGGTCGCAATTTATTGCTGTGTAAAGTGAGACAGTCTCACTCGCTTTGTTTTGAGTTAAATTCAATAAGCTATTGAGAGCATTTTCACAAAATGCCTGATATGTAGTAAGTACTCAATAAAGCATAACTTTGATTATTATTACTTGATATTTTTAATAAAAAGCAAAAATTCCAAGAATCCCTTCTGTCAAGTATTTTCTACTTAATTTTTCATTCGCTTTTAATGGTCAAGAATAGTGCAACACTAATATATTTCAGGCATTTTTTTTTCCATTTTCACTTAGGTATAATCATAAACATAAAATGAATAATAAACATAGTATCCCATAGTTTACATATTAAATAATGTCTATCAACTACTGATATAAGAAATAGTTATATAACGTTTATTACTCTTTGATGCACTTACACATGTACATAGGCACACTCACATATATACATCTGTCTTTCAAAATATTTTTCGTGGATATTGTCTGTGGTTGTAAATTTTACACAAATAATTACTGTTAGTTTTGAAGTCCAAAGGTATTTAATTCAAGAGAACATATCTGAGTTCAAGTCATTATTTAGTAATGTGGTTTCATTTAACTGGTAATGGTAAATTAATATATTTCTTTTTCTGTTTTTTTTTTTTTTTTCTGTATGTTTGTTTCTTGTTTTTTGTTTTGTTTTGTTTTGTTTTTGAGGCAGGGTCTTGCTGTGCTGCTCAGGCTGGAATGCAGTCATACAATCATGGCTCACTGTAGTCTCTATCTCCCAGGCTCAAGTGATCCTCCTACCTCAGCCTCCCAAATATCTGGGACTACAGGATTGCACTACCAATCCCAGATAATTTTTCATTTTTTGTAGAGAGTGCATTTGACTATGTTGCCCAAGCTGGTCTTGAACTCCTGGCCTCAAAAGATCCTCCCACCTCAGCCTCCCAAAGTACTGAGCTTACAGGTGTGAGCCACCATGCATAGGTCTGATTTTGCTTTCTTTGAGAAAGGAAAAGAGGGAAAAGAAGAGAATATTTAAACTTATATTAGTCAAATATTTTGGATTGCACAAAACCAGAAATTTGCTAGATTAAGTAAAATATAAAATATGTATTGTAAGTGCTCAAAGGTGTCTCACTGAACATAAAGAGCAGAGATGTAGATTGAAAAAATGGTGCCTAAGTGGCTCATGCCTGTAATCCCAGCACTTTGTGAGGCCAAGGCTAAAAGCTCACTTGAGCCCAGAAGGTAGAGACTAAAATAAACCTTGATGCCGCTACACTCCCACCTGGGTGACAGAGTGAGCTCCTGCCTCAAAAATAAATAAATAAATAAGTAAATAAATATATAAATACAACATTGTCAGCACTTTCTGTGACTCAGCTGGTTTTTGTTATGTATTTGTTGCATGTTTCTTTCTCTTTGCAGGCCTATCTGCATGGTTTAAGAACAGGATGGTCCTATACCTCTATAGTTTCCTGTTAACAATTTCATGTTGTAAACAGAATATGCTTTATATCTTCCACGTGTTCATGCTGAGCCCCTCTCCAACCCGTTTCTCCCTGAATCCTTCCCAGGAAGTGGAGCTGTATGGACTGCATCAACAGAGTTCTCATCTTCTCTGGCTTTTAGTTGGATTTGGCCAATGGAAAGCATCACAGACATTTTAAAAACTAATAATAGGGGGACCATATTTTAATGCAGAGAATTCTGATGGAGACTTTCAACTGCTCCTAGAAGCCACACAGAAGACATTTTGAACCTCCCTCTGTTATGCATCCTGGTCCCCGAAAATCCAGAGCTTGACTGCTATTCTCCTCTTTATTTTCTTTCACCAAGGTATAGAATCTGCTTGCTACTAGCTGGCCTGAATCTGATGACAGTTTCCATGTAGAATTTCAGAGCCAGTGTCAGCAGATAGCCTGTTTGAGAGGTTTCTGTTAGCTCTGCTTTGACAAGCCAGGATCTCAAAATGAAATCAAGTTTTTATTGATCTAAAGATGAACAGTGAAAAAACTCTACTCTTATGTCTAGAGAGAGACTTCCAAACAAACTAGGATATTGTTTTCCTTACTGCAAGTTCAATTGAGTGTGCTCTGCTTTGCAGTGACAGCTAGAAATATCTAGGTTTAGCTGAGAAATTTACTTAAATAAAGCATATAGACCTGTGCCATAAATACTGTAGCCACTAGCCATATGTAGCTAATTAAATTAAGTTAATTAAAAGTAAATGGAGGCCGGGCACGGTGGCTCACTCCTGTAATCCCAGCACTTTGGGAGGCCGAGGAGGGCGGATACCAAGGTCAGGAGATCAAGACCATCCTGGCTAACACAGTGACACCCTGTCCCTACTAAAAATACAAAAAAAAAAAAAAAAAAAAATTAGCCGGGCGTGGTGGCAGGCGCCTGTAGTCCCAGCTACGTGGGAGGCTGAGGCAGGAGAATGGCGTGAACCCAGGAGGCAGAGCTTGCAGTGAGCCGCGATCACAACACTGCACTCCAGCGTGGGTAACAGAGCAAGACTCAGTCTCAAAAAAAAAAAAAAAAAAAAAAAAAAAAAAGAAAAAGTAAGTGGAATTAAAAGTTCAGTTTTTTGGTTGCTCTTGTTATATTAAAGTGCCCAGTAGTCACATGTGGCCACTGTGGTGGTGGTATGGGTTAACACACATCTCTCCTTCCTTGCACAACGTTAGATTGGTGAGTGCTAATATAGACAATACACTAATTCTGAAAATATACAGCACTATATTGTTTCCATTATGGAGATTTATTCAAAACAGTTTTAGGGTCAATTGATGTTTATTCTCTAAATACGCTGAAGGTTCTTTGAATTAATAAAGCAAACCAAAGATAAGATCTACAATGAAGGTTCTTTGAATTAATAAACCAAAACAAAGATAATAATTGATAATATTTATTGAATACCTATAAAGTACAGGTACTATGCTGAGTTCTTTTCATGCATTAGCTCATTTGATCCTCAAAAATCCATAATACTCGCATGCTATTAGTATCTCACACTCTGGAGTCTTACAACTAGGAATTGGTAAAGGCAAAATTAGAATCTAGCCAATTTGACTCCAAAACCTATGTCTTAACAGTCATGTTCTACTGCCTTCCTAATAGTTGGGGAAATACTGAATTACTTGGACTTTTTTTTTTTTTTTTTTTTTTTTTTTTACTGTGAAGGAGAATGAGCAGGTAACTATCACCAAGGAAAATGACACCTTGTTCATTACCCTGCAGTCATACAATACTTTTCAACAATATTTTTAAATGCATCTGCCATATGAACTGAGTATCCTATAAACTTGTTTTACATTTATAAAAAAACTTCTAGAATGTTTTGTTTCCTTTTATTCAAAGGGATTTGATCATTATTAAGAGTATACAGTTAATTTTGAACAGATTTCAAAAAATATACTCCTAATACAGCATTCTTTCATAATCATCAGTAGAACATATATATGTTGTTTTCTTTTCTTTTCTTCTTTTTTTTTTTTTTTTTTTTGGAAATTAGCTATTTTAAAAACCATCTCAGTGACAAAAAATAGTAAAGAAATATACTGAAATACTAGTGGATAATTTAATTCCCTTAATCTCAGTCAGTTCAATCAAAGTCTTTACTAGAGAAAGTTAAAGTATATAAATAAAAATTTATGCCTACAGTATTTGCATAGCCATGCTGAAGAAACTAACATTTTATTGATGAGCTCCATCTTTAATACAATTATTAACTATGTTCAAAAATGTATTTTTATTTTTGAAAAATATATATTTTTATTTCACAAACATGACATAGAAGCACTTCAATGTCCATTATATTCACATAGTATAAAAACATACAAGGGAAAAACAAATTAAGTAAGTAAATATTTTTTATTTAGTGTCTTATAGCACAAACACATGAGTTAAATAGCTGAAATGCATTTTACATTTTGCATACTTACAAAGTGTGAAAAGTATCTCAGCATATTTAGAAATATATATTTAAAACAATGAGACACCTCTTGACAATAATTGTGTCTTTTGCAAATACAAAACTCCTTAATAGTTTTTTTTATTGGCAGCAGTTTGGTTTGCATAAGTTAGTAATTCCTGCTGTGCTAAACTAATTCAGAAAGGATGATTGACAGCACCTTAGGTATTCAAAGGCCAAACTGCATAGATCAGACCAGACTGACTTCCTCACTTCCCAATATTCAAATAGGATATTTTCCTGATACCCTCAAGAGGTTTCTGAAGATTGCACTGCATTATTGCATCTACTAATTGCTCATCATGTTTCTCAACTTGTATGGAAAATGACAAGTGAGATTTTTTTCAAAATATGCCTTCTCCACTGTTGGAGAAAATTTATTTTTTAAAATATCAGGGAAATAGTGAATTATTCACTGTGGTTTTGAAATTTGAACATTACCCATGATTATCTTTTCAAATACTTTTTATAAATTTATTTTAGAGCATTAAAAAGTAGAAAGCACATTTGGTTGTTTTTTTGGTTTATACGTTTGTTTGTTTCATAGTCTTGTTCCTAATTAGTACCTGTGTAATCACCATTTAGTTGACAAGCTGTGCACTGTGTAGCTAACGATTTTCTGTGCAGGTCTATGTTGTGTAAACTCTGCACATTCCAAAGAAAGGATTAGTCCTTGACCAGCTTCTAGGAGATAACTTCTAAACTCTTGGAATATCATGCTTGATAAGAGTATTTGTGTTTACTTGGGACCTAGGGCCACACCAGGTAGTCTATGCTAACTGTGTAATTTAAGGTGGGGGTCTTGGTTCACGAGGTATCACTTTGACCTTTGGAGGGGCAAGAGACTGAGTAAATGAGGCCAGCTGTGCAGACCCAACAAGACCAAAACCACAAACATATCTGGTCACCAGGCCTTGGATGAGCTTTCCTGGTTGGCAATACTATCTATGTGTTGTCGCACACAATTGTTGGGTAGATTAAGTGCTGTTTATATGACTCAACTGGGAGAAGAAAACTGGAAACTTGCACCTCTGTGCCTTTTTCCTTTCTGATTTTAATTGACTTCCTTTCACTGTAATAAACCATTGCTGTGAATGTAATAGCTTTTCTGAGTACTTCTATTGAATCATTGAACCTGAAGATGGTCTTAGGGACCCACTCAATACGTACAGGGTTGTGTGTGTGTGTGTGTGTGTTGAAAGCACTTGTAAGATCTTTGTGTACTTCACCTCATAGAATCCTAAAATCATTGATTTAAGGTCACATAACATGAAAACCCACATATTCCTTTTGCCAAAACTTAATAACTCTAGCATGAGATCTTCACTTTTTAAGCGTGTAGTCTAAATTACATTACCATTTCTTACTCAGGATTGTAATATAGATCCATGTTAGATGCTATGAAGTAGTTTTATGTAAGTTACACTGACAGCAAGAAAATCTGTGAAAATGTTGCATTTTTTTTCTAATAGATTTTCTATAAAACTGCACTCCTGCTCACACTTAAAATCTCAATTATTCAAACTACAATAAGCTATTATTATTGTTTAACCTAAAAAAACTTGACATAATACAAATCATCTTACTTAATTTAGAGCTTAACAATCGTTTTATTCATATTCAGGTGAAAAGCTATTACATGATAAAGATAAAAATTTAAATCTGTGCAAAAAGAGTGAACTAGAAACGAGAAATGATGTTCAGAAAATAAGCCATTCTTTGTGGGAAAAGAAAGAAAACAAACTAAAAATAATATTCTACCTCACCTAGTACAAAAAAATCTAGGTGACTTAAAAATATATATATACAGTTTATATATATAAATTATATATATTTATATTTTATATATTATATATAAGAATATATGCACACATATACATATACCTATATACATATGTGTAAAAAATTAAAAATAATATTTTATCAGCTTTAAGTAGGAAATGGCTTATAAAATAAGCAGTAGCCTTAGAGGAAAGAATGATAACTTAATCCTGTAAAACTAAAACTTTTTATAATAACAGGACCATGAAATATACTTCTAATAAAATTCAATTGACAACGTAGGCAAAAAATATTTGCAATAGATTGGGAAAACAATAAAGAAGCCTTGACACTTAAAAATGAAAGTAAGCAAAAATTATATACAGCTGTTTCAGAAAAGAATCACTGCTAATGGGCAATAAATGATAGGAAATTTGCTTACTGTAGCTATAATTAGGAATCTTCAACAATGTGTTATTTTTCCATCAGAGAACAAAATGTATAACTCCCTTTATACAGAGGAAAATATGCAGGTTACATGGACATATATATGCATGTAAATACATAGAAAAATCAGTTTGAACAGAATCATAGCATATGGTTCCAAGTGATTCTATCTAGAAATCAGAAAACAAGAGCAGGAGTGATAGTTATACTGGGTAGCTAGGGATGGGGAGTAAAGTGTATTTAAACCTTTTACTTCATATATTTTGTTATTGTTTGTATATATTACAGTAATTACATACTTGTGCATTTTTTATTTTTAATTTGAATACAATTTATACTCTACTGCCTATTTAATGACAGTCTTTAAGTAGATCAATTTGAAATAGAACTTAAAGAATGTGATAGTATTTTTCTTTCACCTGCAGGTGAGAAAGTAAATTTCAGACAAAGGTGAGATACAAATACAGAGTTCGTGTTGATCCAAGAATAAGTTTTTTACATAAACTTTCTCAATTAAACTTTAGTTCTTTTTCATGACTTCTGTTGATGACTGGCTAGATATGATTTTCCTAATCTCAAGAAGACTGCTATTTTATGATTGGTAGATATTATTGTGCTTTCTTAAATTTTATGAAGCATAAATTGCAGCACATGGAGCAAATCTTTATAGTATAAGACTCAAAAGTGTCTTCTATTACATTATGAGCCTTCAAGCACTATTGAAGTATTTAAATGCCTTTGCAACTTACACATATATACACACACATATACACAACACTCCATCTGATTTTATGGATTAGGAAATTGAGGTTTACAATTTACAACTTCCAATTTGCTGAAAGTCATATAACTATTTCTATAAAACTATAATTATCATTGGTACACTTCACTCTCAGTCCAGTACTTTTTCTAATACAAACATTGTAATTCTAAAGTGCCTCATGAATTGGCACCAAATATTTAGTGCTGGTGAATCACTAACCTAGTTTTACTTCTGAAAACAGGAATTCACTTTTCAAAAAAAAGAAAACCCTCTATTTGAAATATCAGATAACTAAAATGTTATTCCTTTTGGAAAATGTTCATAATACATGAAAAATAAAACATTACACCATTTACTACATACTGCACAGTTCTAAGTATCTCACATTTCTTAGCTAATTTCATCTTTACAACACCCCTACCAGGTAGGCACCCTTATTATCATTTCATTCCCTTTTCACACATGAGGAGGATGAAGCAATGAGACATCAACTGTCTTGCCTAAGGTTAAAAGGGGAAGTAATGTCCAAGACCAGATACAAACTGAGGTTTGAGTGATCTTATTCTTAACCATTTCACTCTGCCTCTTGGAGAGTAGCAATCTCTCTGAACTCCCCATGTGCTTTTCTAAGTTCTGTTTCATGCCAATGTGTCTTAGAATTAGTTGTTTTACACAATGTTCATCACATGATAAAAATTCAATTTTAAAAACTC
The DNA here is from genome assembly GCF_002776525.5 of Piliocolobus tephrosceles. Lineage (NCBI taxonomy): Eukaryota > Metazoa > Chordata > Mammalia > Primates > Cercopithecidae > Piliocolobus > Piliocolobus tephrosceles. The sequence continues at coordinate 52,717,645 of NC_045436.1, forward strand.
ATGTTCATTTGAATTTTCTCCTGTTTGTAGTCTTGTCTTTTCTGCTATAAAGGAGGCCCCACAAAGATAGGAGCTAGGTCTTACTTTGCTTTAGATCACCTCCTCTTGGCTATAAAATTGTGGTTTACTTAAAGCAGGTGCTTTTAAAATATTTGTTAAATGAAGAATGGATGAATTAATGATGAAAAGATAGAATGAATTGTCTTGACTGAATAAATAAATGAATAAAATATCACTTATAAAAAATAAAAGGCTGGGCGCGGTGGCTCAAGCCTGTAATCCCAGCACTTTGGGAGGCCGAGACAGGCGGATCACAAGGTCAGGAGATCGAGACCATCCTGGCTAACACGGTGAAACCCCGTCTCTATTACAAATACAAAAAAAAAAACTAGCCGGGCGAGGTGGCGGGCGCCTGTAGTCCCAGCTACTCCGGAGGCTGAGGCAGGAGAATGGCATGAACCCGGGAGGCAGAGCTTGCAGTGAGCTGAGATCCGGCCACTGCACTCCAGCCTGGGCTACAGAGCAAGACTCCGTCTCAAAAAAAAAAAATGTAAAATAAAATAAAATAAAATACACAATTCAATAATAGAAGATGATTTATTCAGATGTTATTCAATATTTCTGAAAGGGCACAGGATGCAAGCCCACTCCACCCTGTCGCTAAACCTTTGTCCTGCTCTCACAAACATATTGTAAAGATGTTGTAAGTTCCTGTTTTTCTGTGGCATGGCAGGGTCACAGGACGCGTTTAAGTATTACCTGCTAAACCCGTTGTGAAACCTGTCACAATATGATTAACTGCCTTTGTGTGAGACTGCTTTCCCGCCTCAGGTTTGGGAAAACAAGCCCTGCCCTGTCCTGCCAGCCCCTGATAAACGTCATCAGAGTTTCAAAATTAACGGAAGTATCAGAAATGGCGGGAACCAATCATAATAAGCTGAATCGCCTTGTTCAAATATCAGCCAATCATACATCCAGTTTGTACAATGACTCTGTGCCTGTTTACCCCAGACTATATAACACTGTCCTGAGCCCAGTTGGGGAGCTCTCCTGCCCCGCTCCTTTCACGAGTGAGTGAGAGCTCCAGGTTCGAACCTGTAATAAAGATCCTTGCTGCTTGGCTTTGACTCTGGACTCTGGTGGTCTTCTTCGGGGAATAAACGGTCTGGGCATAACATTTCCTCTGGGAAAATAGCATCAGTGAGTTTTTTCATTCTTGTTGAGTGAGTGTGTGTGTGTGTGTGTGTTTAATGAAACTTGGGATGTTTGGTCAGTGCTCAATGTGTTTGTGGCTGCTTCAAGATTATCATATTCAGAGTTTAGTTAGACTAATTTTCTCCCTGAATTTAAATGTGGATGCCTCCTTTAGGTATTGTAAGTGAGGTTAATGAAACGTTAACTTCCAATCCTAGTTGAGACCATTTATATGCTAATTATTAAGCAAAGACAGTCTAAGAAACAAATATGCAACTGCACTGAAAGCACTTTTAAAAAATGTTGTCCTTATGGTCACTGTTATTTCTTCACTCATCTAGAATGACTTCTTTTATCCAGTTATTCCCTATGCCAATTTTTCCAACTTAGATGACATTGCAAAGAAAGTAGGTTGTCTAACCTTCTCCCTCTAACTTTACAGCATTTACTTCAGAATACCCCACATTTTGTATGAGAAAGTCAAACAGAGGGAAATATCTGGTGGTTAATGTTCTAAGAATCTGTCACATAAATAACATTGAATAAACAAGCCCTTTGTAGTTAAAGCCTCCAGAATAATCATAATCACGTTCCTAATCATGGCTATTTTACTTTTCAGCAGGCATCTTCATTTTATATAGCATTTTTAGGTACTTGTGAAAGGCATAATATTGTAGTCCCTTCTTATCCTTGGTTTTGTTTCACTTGATTTCAGTTACCCACAGTCAGCTGTGGTATGAAAATATTACATGGAAAATTCCAGAAATTAACAACTTTTCCTTTTTAAATTGTGCACTGTTTCGAGTAGCATGATGAAATCTCGCATCATCTTGCTTCATTCTTCCCTGGACCTGAATCATGCCTTTGTCCAGCATACGCATGTTGCAAATGCTATTCACCTGCTGGCCACCCAATAGCCATCTTATGGCTATTCAGTGCTTGTGTTCAAGGTCGACAGTAGCCTAAGACTATGTCACAGTGCCTACGTCATTCACCTCACTTCATCTCATCATGCAGGCATTTTATCATCTCACATCTTCATAAGAAGCACTGTAAGTACAGTATAGTAAGATGCTTTGAGAGACAGCATATTTATATAACTTTTATGACAGCATATGGTTATGTTCTATTTTATTGTTAGTTATTATTATTAGTCTTTTACAGTGCCTAATTTCTAAATTAACCTTTATCATAGGTAGGTAGGTATGTATAGGAAAAAACAGTATTATATAGGTTTCAGTACTTTGGCATCCACTGGGGATCCTGGAACGTATCCCCTACAAATAATGGGGAACCAGTGTACCAAATAAATTGCAATGCCTCTCAAAACAGATGTACTATTAAATCATTGTTATGATTGGGTTTTTTTTTTTGAGAAATTACTTGTCTAACTAAGAAATGTCTAGTGTTATAATGTCTGTATTAAGAGAGCTGCTAAAACAGAATCACTGAACACTATTCTAGTCACAGGCAGAAACAGAACTTTACTGTGGTTAAGACAGATGTGTCTCATTGCGAGTTTTTGCTTAAAAGCTATGTCTAGCATGGTCGTGTGAATAAGAAATTGTTGATTTCAAGATAGACATTAATTTCTTTCTAAAACTTGCCCCTTTTCTTTAGCCTCACGGTTTATTGGTGAGGTTTGTCATTTCTTGTCCACAACAGTTGGAATATATTTTTTCATTAAATGCTAGAGCCACTGATAAATTGATAACACATGCTTGCTCTATTTCTCACTCACTCAGCAAATCCTTTATTAATTAGTGATCATGTGGCTAGCTCCAAAGCAGCTGCACTACTTTAATGTGTCTGTAACCGTGGGACCAGCCTAAATTTGATCTGCTCTGTTAAAAACAAAATGTAGAGTTACCTTGTAGGTATGCTGGAGTAAGCAGATAGCCAGCAATGGAAACTGACTCAGTAGTCTCATAGGCAATTATGATTATTCCTTTGTCATTTTATTATTACATGACTCTTTTGACATCAATATTACTCAAATTGACATTTCTGGTGTTAAAGCTTAAAACTCACTAGATCCAGACAATGAGATATCAGGCCTCTCAAAGGGTATAAAAGAACAGAAATTCACCAGATCATCACATCCAGACAATGAGATGCCAAGCCCCTCATTCATCATGATTGCTTCCTTGCCCCTCCCAAGTTCCAGTTTTCATATATAGTTACATTTCTTTTTCTTCCTTGCTATATAAACCCCTACTTTTAGTCAGTCAGGAAGATGGATTTGAGACTGAGCTCCCATCTCCTCAGCTGCAGCACCCAATTAAAGCCTCCTTTGGCAATATTTGTTGTATCAGTGATTGGCTTTCTGTGCAGCGAGCAGCAGGATCTAAAACAAATCTCTGGTGTGTAAGTAACAGATTTTGATTCCCTGACCTGGAACCCACCTTGTGGCTTGGTTGTCATGGGCAGGGAGTCTCAGAAACCCTCCTAAGCAACTGCTTGCCCAATTTTGATTAGAGGTGAGTTTCAGTATCTCTCTGTTCCTACTGCAGCTGGCCCCAGATACATTCCTGATTGCCTAGGAAGAACTGCCTTTGAAATCTGGCATCTGCATCTGTTTAGGTGAGCATCCTTTGTGGGCCCAGGCACATGAACTACTCCCATCACCTTGAGAAATTAAAAAAAAAAAAAAATCATTAGTTGGTTGAACAAGCCCAACTGACTGAGAGAGGGAAGTGCCCGACTGTTTCAGTATGAACACTATATGGGGATTGTTTGCAATTGTGCGTCATGTGTCCGGGAAAGTGAGTGTCTTTTGTGGGTACCAGACAGTGGGATTGGCTCCTCTCAATCAGAGAAATTTTGAGGGAATTTTTGTTTGCAGGTTGATCAAGCCCAACCAATGGAGAGGGGAAGCACCCTGACTGTTTCAGTTTCGACACTCTTGAGGTTAGTTGTTGCAGCAGTTGGAATGTGTTTTGGTGATTGATTTTGTATATGTTATGGAAAATTAGAATTCAGTAAGCTGATACTCCTTTGTAATACTGTTTGGCCCCAATACTTTTAAACAGTGTCAGGCCTGGTTAGCATGTGACATTCTTCTTTGGTGCTATTTGGCCCTAGTGTTCTGTGCAGCCTGGGAAGATTTAGCCTTTAAAAGTCAAACTGCCATGGAGACTGCTTTACCCATAATTTTGATCTACAACTTCATTGGATTAACTCTCAGGGCAAACAAAGTGTAGCCATGCAAACTGGTTAGTTTGTATTGTTATCTCCTGGCTACAGCTCTAAGTTAAAATCTATTGGATCTTTGTCTACGTGTATGTATACATGACTAGATGTGTTTATGTATTTACATTTATTGTGTTATATGTTGTGTCTACCAAATTGGTTTAAAAACAAACGTGCAGTCATAAATTAAGCCCAAAGTATTTCTCAAATTCACATGACTTAAGTAAACCTTTAATAAATAAGCTGGCTTTAAAATTGTTGGTAAAATAAAAACAGAAATTCTTCAGAATTGTTAGCACACATTTTTTTTCTGGGTTTATGTTTATCTCTGCTAGATATTTTGAGGTATCACAGTTTGGTATAAAAGGTTATAAAACTATGAACCCAACCAAACAAAATGATCTTTGTGTAATATTTTTTGGATAAGTAAGACTAACGTAATGTTGTTAGTTTAATGAAAACAGCTGAATCTTCTGAGTTGTTGGTGAAAATGCCCATGTAGTGAACTTTAAGGGTTTTTCTATGTTCACTGATGTTCACTGGCTATGAATAAGATAAATAAATAAAGGTTAACAATGAAATAACTATTTTTAAATGATGACTAGCTATATCTAATATATTGGTTTTTAGAAATAATCTAATAAGCTGTTAGAAATGGAAGCATTTAGAACATATAAGTGAGATAAATGCTGTAAGTAAACTTTTTGTGTAATTATACACTTTAAATTATTTTTGATGCTCATTGAATGTCTGAGTCATTTCCAATTAAAAAACAATTATATGGGGAAATGTGTTTCTAAAAATTATGGAATGATTTTCATCTATAAAATGCTAATATCTGATAGGCAGCTGAGGATTTCTTGCTTCCTACATTTTCACTAAAATTTGAGCTTTCTAAGGATAAGAATTATAGATAATATATAATTCTGTATATAAAATGGGCCAAAGAAAATATGTTTTTAGTGAGAAAAAGAACAATTTTGTCTAATTCAGAAGTTATCTAACAATTAATTCAAATTACAGACTCAAAAAGGTTATTTTTGAATCAAGGTAGAAAGTAACCAGGGAGTAGAGGAGAAAGATGTGAAGAAAGCTATGGACAGGAGCTTGCATTTTTAGTAAGGCAGATTATAAAAAAAGAAGATTTAGGTCAAAGTAGAAAGTCCAAGCATGTTATAGATAATCTGGGTAAGTCATACACAGTTTTTTCTTGTTTCTCTGTATGTCTACTTTGTGCACAAAAGAGAAAAATAGAAAGTTAAAAATGTTTACTTAGTAAAGTATTCTTTAAAACATGATAGAAAATTAGATAAATTAGATTAATTAACGTGTCATAGTTAAACTTCTTAGTCTTAATGAAAGTGAAATAAGAACTATTTTAAAAATGTGCTAGAAGTTTGGTAATTATTTTTTTAAATATAGTTAAACATGAAGCCAGATTTAACATGGAACCAAATTTCACATACATGCTTGTATTGCTTCACACTATATTTACTATTCTGTATAGATAGTACTAACACTAAAGTACTTACTGGTTATGTACCTAAAGTGAGTTTCTTAATTGTACAAAATGTTAGGGGTATTGATGGATTTAAAGGCATTACCTTTTGTATCAGGAAGAAAATATTCATCCTGGTTTTTGTTTGTTTGTGTGTGTGTTTTTGTTTTGTTTTTGTTTTCAGGTTCTGGTTGACACTGTGGCCTACAAGGTAAATTAAGAGGAGAAAAATTTGGGGTTGGCTTCTCATTTATTTGTAGCTTTTTTTTTTTTTTTTTTTTTTTTTTGATGAAGTCTCGCACTGTTGCCTAGGCTAGAATGCTGGAGTGCAATGGTGCGATCTCAGCTTTCTGCAACCTCTGCCCTCTGGGTTCAAGCAATTCTCCTGCCTCAGCCTCCTGAGTAGCTGGGACTACAGATGCCCACCACCAAGTCTGGCTAGATTTTTGTATTTTTGTAGAGATGGGGTTTCAGCATATTGGCCAGGCTGGTCTTAAACTCCTGACCTCGTGATCCACCCGCCTTGGCCTCCGAAAGTGCTGGGATTACAGGCGTGAGCCACTGCCCTCGGCTTGTATTTGGTTTTAATTTTTATTTATTTGCTGTTTTATTCCCCTCTCAGTTTTACATATATATATATATATCCATTGATTTTTAAAGTTTCTAATGGAAGGCTTTTATTTCCTTCTATGAGTAGTCATTTTGTTTCCTATGCATTTCCAACAATGTATTATTTCTTTATTTATCCAAAGTTTCTAAGCTACCTTTGTCAAGCCTCCAATAATTGATAGAGGACACCAGCCATTTAAAATTTGATTGGTTTTTGCTTACCTCTGATATTCTTCAGAGCTATGAGAGATCTAACATGTCTAAAAAATTACATAAAAGACTTACCTTTATAAGTTCTGAACGAAATTTTGCATTATATACTTTGTTATTTAGAAAAGTACATGAGAATAGAAGTTTTTAAATGTTGTTTATTTCCAAGATAATTCAATTACATCTATAATTTGAGTTCGTTTCAGATCTTTTGCTTTAATGAATTTAAAAAAGCTGTGATATGGGAACAAAGTTTTAATGTTCAGGAAAGATTGGTCTTGTCCTCAAGGAAATGATATTGATTGGGATTTCTCTCAAACTACTTTAGTTGTGTTTACTGTTATTAACATTAGTGACATTCCCTTGGATTAGGTAGTACATTTTTTTTTAAAAAATGTGAGACTTCCTAATGATTTTTAACTCCAAGCCATTTATCACTGATGGGCTTTCATGTAAGTATTTGAAAACAAAATAGTACAATTGTTGCACCGATTTGAAGATTTTACTGATGAACATTACCAGTCAATTGTCAGTTCTGTGTCTAGAAACCAATCTTGGAAATTTGTGATGATGCTGTTTTAAATAGCTGAAAATAAATTATTGTGTGTTTGTTCTTACTTGTCCTTGTTTTATTGTACACTATTTAAGTGAATTTAAGTATATTACTTATCCTCATATTAAATTTCCAAAACTGATATTTGCATTTACCATTTTTTGATGTTGGAGAGAAAAGCTTGTTGTCTTACTTTGATAAGTCTGGAATAGGATGCTTTTGGTCACAATTCTGTCACTGGAATGCTAGCAATTAGACATATGGAATGAGTAACTTAACTACTTGAATATAGTGGTTTGAAGTGCTGCAGGTAGTGACAGCTAAAGCCCAAATCACAGTGTTCTAATTTGTGACATGTTTGAGAGAATGACAGGGCGGTAGTATAAATATTCTATTAACTAAACTGTGTACTGTTAAGTTATAGGGCTTTGACTGCTGGGTCTGAAGAAGGCACTGACTTCTGCTCAATTTTGAGCATTGACACCAAAGTCTCATCTTCAGTCGCAGGAGAAAATGAAAACCAAAATGAACTGATTTTGTGAGACACAGGGCCAGAAATTAAAATCATTCAATTTCTCTAGGCCCAGGGACTATCCTGGAAGATGTGGGCATGTGAGATTATAAGGGTTGATTTTGAGGGATAAGATTAGTTCAGAGTTTTTGTATAAATTAAACATTAGTATCAAAAACACACTAATGCAAGGCCAGCATCTGGTTCTATGTGTCAGAATAACAGGGATTTCTTGGATCATTGATCTGCTCTTTAATAGAAAATTATAATAGGTTATGGAAATCTTATAGTCAAAATGATTAAAATTGGATAGATTTGTTCATATGGTGTTATAAAAATTAGCTTTAACTTAAACAATATACCGTAAAATGGTAAAATAGATTTTTGTTTACCTTTTGAGTAAAGTACAGGAAAAATATGCAGTAGAAAGAGACTGGGGCCGGGCCCGGTGGCTCAAGCCTGTAATCCCAGCACTTTGGGAGGCCGAGACGGGTGGATCGCGAGGTCAGGAGATCGAGACCATCCTGGCTAACACAGCGAAACCCCGTCTCTACTAAAAAATACAAAAAACTAGCCGGGCGAGTTGGCGGGCGCCTGTAGCCCCAGCTACTCGGGAGGCTGAGGCAGGAGAATGGCGTAAACCTGGGAGGCGGAGCTTGCAGTGAGCTGAGATCCGGCCACTGCACTCCAGCCTGGGAGACAGAGCGAGACTCCGTCTCAAAAAAAAAGAAAAAAAAAAAAAAAGAGACTGATTTAGTTGCCCTCATGCTTTCTGAAGTATTAGGTCTTCTTATTTGGGAAATTGAGTATCCTCTCTATCAAAAAGTAAATGTTTTTATTTTAATTAATGATTATTTTATAGTTGCCTGTGATCTCATTTCATGATAGGAAATATCTTAAAACTTTGATATTTGCCAAACTTTTCAAGAACAAAATTTTAAGTGCCAAATTAAGTCCTTTGGACCACAAACTAGCTTTTTTGTATATTACATTTCCTGAAGTCCAAGAGAGACATATTTGGCTTATTTGGCTTGTTATGTTAGAATTATGCAGGAAGCATTGGCAAATCTATGGTAGTGTTTAGCTTCCTTTGGGTTATATTTATATAGATATATCGTTAATATGTTTTCCAGGATTATGTGTGACTCCTAAGATTCTAATATCTTAATATAGGTTGTCAGTAATAATAATTTTGAGTATTAGGTTAAATTGTTGTATGCCACAGAAATAACCAAATTTCTTTGCCAACTGTGTCTTTAATGATGACTGTCTTAAGGCTTTTGTAATTTACGAATGTTGTTTTAGTTTGATCCTTCTCAAAAAGTGATTTACAATCAGCTACAGTCCAGGGCTTGTTTCTTTGGAAGAGTACAAGAAAAGGGCTCTTGAATGCAGGTTTCTGATAACTTTGGAGATGGTGCCCTTGGATTAGAGTGAAAATTTCCAGGGGACTAATTGTAAGGCTGATGTGTTCATAAAGATTGCTAACCCAATATGAAGCAGAGAACAGCAATTTCTTGCATAGACTGAGCTAATAAAGGACTAAAATATATATTTTTGGTTTTTTTTGGTTTGAAATATTACTGATTGGTTTGTTTTGTTTTTCAAAGTCTGGGGAATTTTTTTATCTGGAGGTATTTATAGCCTTTAAGTATACTTAAAGTATATTATGTAGAGTATACTTTTGCAAATGGAATTTGAGGCATATTTCTCTCTCTTCCTAATGTCTCCATAATTTGTAGACTATTTGTGAGTATTCTTAATTCATGGCAATATTTTTTTTTTTTTTTTTTTTGCATATGTTTACTAACAACCTGTTTACTTTTATCACAGAACCCAGTTGAAGGAACTGGTTATTTTCTCAGAGCTTTGACTGAAACGTCTTGTGGGAGGTTCTAGTGAAGCCAATTTAGATGAGCCTAAGTGGACAATGGTTCTTGATGCACTTTGTGTGGGTAAAAGACCAAGTCTATGGAACTGAAGTTTATCTTGCAGGTTGATTAGTCCTGCTGTGATTTATATTTGATGAAAGTGGGGGACTGGAGAGAGAAATATTATGTTTTAGAAGAGAACTATAGTGCTGGACTAACCTTTGATTACTGGGTGGCCACGTGGTCACCCATGGTAAGGAGCTGTCCATGATGCCCCTCTTCAGCAGGAAGAAGCCAGAAAGATTGAGGACAAGATTCCCCATGATTGAGGAACTGATAACTAGAAAAGGGGGATTGAAACCAGCCCAAAAGTCCCATAGACAGTTTTTTTAAAGATAATTATATAAATTGACCCCCCACCTCTGGTCTTAAAGCTTAAAACTCACCAGGCCCAATAAGGTACCAGGCTTCTCAAAGTGTATCAAAGAACTGAAACTCACCGGATCATTACATCCAGACAGTGAGACACTAGGTCCCTCCTTCATCATGATTGCTTCCTTGCTCCTCCCAAATTTCTGTTTTCATTTTTTTTTTTACATTTCTTTTTCTTTCCTGCTATTAAACCCTTCATTTTCGACAGCCAGGGAGCTGGATTTGAGACGGAAATCCCATCTCCTCAGCTGCATCACCCGATTAAAGCCTTCTTCCTTGGCAATAAGCATTATATCAATGATTGGCTTTCTATGCAGTAAACAACAGGACCTAGACCAAACCCCTGGTGTTTTGGTAACAAAAGGAGCAACAAGGGAGACCCTGGGAAAAGAAGTCATAAAGATGCTGCCCACTGATAGACAGCAAAAATGACAATGACTATTTTGGCTACTGTTGGCCTTGTGAATGGTCTCCTCCAGCTCTAAAGGAGACTTAGGCTGTATCCAGAAATAACCATGGTCGGGATTTTCCCTGCTGATGATCATGTACCCTAGAGTAACTTTGCTCATTATAATAGTACAAACAATATTGAAAAAATGAATACTATTTATTAGTATTTAAAATTTCTGCCCAGGAGACTTTAAATACTAATAAGATACGTGACATATTTACTTGCACTTGCAGGTAGGACCACAGGGCATACATGCCCAAAGGGACTTCCCAAAACATGCTTGCAAGGAACACCCCCCGTGACCCTTTATGAATAATCATAATTCTCATAAAAAGAATCCCTCAGCACTAGCTGCTGCTGGCTCATTCTTTCAAGCATTCAACTCCGTTTTATCTTTCAGAATGTACTGTCTCTTTAAATAAACACTGCTACTATCATTTTTCCAGCAGAAATAGCCATGAGCTGTTTTCCAGCAGGATCAGCCCAGCCAGAGTTATTTTCTACTCCTTTAAAAATTTACTTTATCTTCCTTCAATAAACTATACATCTCTTGGCTGAATTATTTCTTTCACGTTAGAGAAGAACTTAGAATCCCCACACTCCCCAGTAACAGGTAACAGAGACAAAAACTGCAAGTCCTGTTGCCTGGGCAAGTGCAATAGGAAAAGCTTTGACCTCTAATAACACCTGGAATTAAGGAATCCTTTCCCTGGAACCAAGAAGACTGGAATATGACCAGAACCTGAACACCATAACTCTTTCAGACACAAGGAATCCCTTAACCTGGCAGATGTGGAGCTAAAATTTACCTCTACATACTTTACTGTAAATGGCCAAATTTGAAGCTCTTAAATCAGACTCTGCCAAGTCAAAATTCCTAAATCCTTTCCCTTGCCCTCTGAATCATCAACTTTCCCCAGACCCAAAGTTAGGGAGACAGATTTCAGCCCACCCCCCTCTCCTTGCTGGCAGGTTTTGCTATAAAGCTTTTCTTTTCTTAAAAGACACCATGCCATGGTGTTGGCTTCTGTTTGCAGGCAGTAACAAGCCTATTCTCTGGCATGGCCAGTAGCTTAGCCAATGAAGGGTAATAGGACAATTCCTTAAGGTAGTGACTTTGTATTTTTTCCTAGCAAAATATAATTATCATATCTGTTTTTAAGTAGTTAATGCATACATGAACAAAATGTAAAAGATACACAAGTACATTTCAAAAGTAAATCTACCTCTCTCTCACTTCCTTTAGTCATCCTTTCCCTTCTCTAGATACAAACACAGCAATCAGTGTGTCAGGTCCAGGAACTGTTTGTGGAAGGGCATTCCTGAGATAGGGGGAAGGGAAGCAGGCATACATATAAATGTACATGGCCATGAAGAATGAAGATTTTAGCAATTACAAATAAATATTTCAGAAATTCTTGAGGAAAAATTGCATATGTGAGGAGAGAAAGAAAAGCTGGTATGAGAGTAGATTGGAGATAATGTATAGCTGTTTTGGAAGCAGAAGCTCTTTTCTGTTTTACAGTATTTCAAATGTTTCTCATCATACATACATTTGATATATCTCCTGAACACAACAGGATTAAACGTACCTTAATTGAATATCTATTGAGTACTAGGCATGAGTATGAAAAATATAAGCAATATATGGACTTTACCTTTCAGGTATCCACAATTAGTTGAGGCAAATAAAAATATGACACTATATGTTGGTGATAAATAATTAAAAACAAAATCTTCTCCCAACCTGGGAAACTTCTCTGCAACAGAAGATAAAGAACAAAGTTGTATTATTGAATAAGCATTAAACCAGATTGTAGGTCTGCTAAGATACTGCAAAACAGAAATAAATCTCAACCTTTTATATAGCCAAGAAGATACAATCTATTATGTACATTTTCTCAAGATAAACAATAACTAGTCTTCAAGTGCTAGCTAGGACTTGACAGCACCTTTTGTTACACACAGTTCATCCTAAATTCACTGGGTAATTGGAATGATGTTCTGTGTGTTAGCCAAAGGAAAAATAAATTATCATATCTTTATAACATAAGCTAGTTTTGCAATTTTAAGTTAAATACCTTCTGAAGTTAAATTTCTACACACCCACTGATTTTGGGAGACGGGCACTATATTCCTTGATGATGAAGATATTTCAGTGAGATGGTCCCCAGTTCGTTGAGTAAGACATTCCTCAGCCTTTCACCAGGCAAGAGGCTTATTTGGCATTTAAAAAGATTTACACACATTTTTAAAGACACACACAAAACTTCCATCTGCAAGTTTTCTAAAGTAAATGCTCTAAGAAAGGGAGGGGATGGATGTCTCTTCCCTTAGTTTCAACATAGGGAATTGTTCCTTTTCCAATTTTATTTACCCAGAAAATACACTCTTTGTTAGTATAAAATAGTGACACTACAAATTTCTAACTCTATTGCTATTTTCTTGTTTCTCTGGACAAGTTGCAGCCCTCTAAGTAACCCGACAGTCAATAGTAAAATACAACACAATGCAATTGCCAGAAATCTGATGAAATAACAAAACAAGTACATTTTAAAAGTCTCTACACTATTGGTTGTAGGAATAAGCTTTGAATTTATCATACAAATAGATAATGGTTACATCAGATTCTTAACTAGTGTAATGGTTAATTTTATTTGTGTACTTCAGTGGACCAGGATATGCTGAAACAGCTGCTTAAACATTATTTCTGAGTGTGTTTGTAAGGCTGTTTCTGGAAGAGATGTCTTTATGTTGGACTAAGTAAAGCAGAACCTCCCACCACAATGCAAAGGGGCATCATCCAATCCCTTGAGGGTCTGAATATTAGGTGGGTGCAACAAAAAGACCGGGTGCAGTGGCTCACGCCTGTAATCGCGGCACTTTGGGAGGCCGAGGAAGGCAGATCACGAGGTCAGGAGTTTGAGACCTGCCTGGTCAACACAGTGAAATCCCATCTCTACTAAAAATACAAAAACTAGCTGAGCATAGTGGTGTGCACCTGTAGTCCCAGCTATTCGGGAGGCTGAGGCACAAGAATTGCTTGAACAAGGGAGGCAGAGTCGAGATTGCACCACTCCACTTCAGCCTGGGGGACAGAGTGAGACTCTATCACAAAAAAAAAAAGGTAGAGGAAGGACAAATTTGCTTCTGTTTGAACTGGGGCATGAATCTTCTCTTGTCCTTGGACATTGGCACTTATAGTTCTCAGGCATTCACACTCAGCCTGAATTACATGACTGGTTTCCTTGGTTTTCCAGTTTGCAGACAGCCAATAGTGGGATTTTTGACCTCTGTAATATGATAAGCCAATTCCTATAACACATCTTCTCATATACATACATATATCCATATCCATATACTATAAGCTCTGTCTCTCTGGAGTAGACTGAATAATATAATTAGCAATACACAAAAACTTTTCTTATTTACACAATTAGTTTTAAAATTGTTTTGATGACCTTATTGCTTGTATTTTCAAATGGGTACTATCTACGTATTATCTGGCAGTTCCCTGTAAAGCCTTATCCAATCTAAAACTAGAAAGTAGCTTTACATTGGAAACTGATGTTCTAAAAGTTTTCCTTGCAATGCCACCCCCCAAAAGTTTTGAGTTTCAATCACATAAGTTCCATTACATTTTTATGAAAATGTAGGCCCTTTAGTAATTGTTCTGTCTTCCCAAATAATAGTTCTCAGATGTGTGACATAAAGATATGAATAGCCTTCTTCTGCTATCAAAGCCTCATTATAAGGTAGCTATTGAATGGGACAGAGTCAAGTTCCAGTGCTTCATGTGTAAGGCTCTCATTAAGTGTTGAGGACAGACCTGCCTTATGGGCCCTTATTTTTTCTTGTACTGGGTCTTAATCAATAGTCATACTTTTATAACAGTTGACTAAATCTACATTAATGGCAGACATTCACCTTTGTTTATCTAACTATTTTGAGATTGGACACAAGTTGGATCTCAAAGTTAATTGAATGACATTAGACCTGTATTTTCAACCTCTATGTGTAAAATGCTAGATTTCTGTTTGTCTACTATTAATTTTTTTTCTACCTCATCTGCCAATCAAATCAGTTAAAACATTTTTGTATCAAATTTAGGGCCCAAGTACTTGGATGCATTTTAGCTACTTTTACCTAAATGGCTAAAATGTTATTATCAAAAATGAGTAATGAAGATGTTTTCATTTTTACTTTATGAATAATCAGAATTTTCAAATTTGTAAATCAAACCCTATTTATATGGTGTACAATTTGGAGCTGATTGGAAATGAGATTGTGGGAACCATTACTGGGAGTACAGAAATGAAAAGTAATATAAAAAATAAATTTGTTTGTTTTCTAGAAAAATGTGATCCTTAAAGTAACTGAAACCATCATGCTATGAATGGGACAGCAAGGCAGTCTGTGAGACTAGTAATATGTTTTCAAGAATACCTCTTCAGTTGAGTTCAGTACCAATATCAATAACTTCTGAAAATTTCAAGTCCAAATTCCTTGTGGAATCCTCAGTCTAGTCACTCTAAGGAGTTGGCTTCTTATGAGAAGCACAAATAAAGCATTCAAGTTGTTGTTGGTTTAAGGTCATTATTATTTTCACACTGATAGTCCTGTGGGTGATCATCAACATTTCAAAAAGTCTGTTCCAGTGCAATTCTCTTTATTGGGGGACATTTTTACGTAAATAAAATCTCCTGGTTAACGTAGGTGGCTGACTTCTTCCAGCAGATTCTTCCGGGTCCTTGTCACTTTAAGTCTCATGGTTCCTAGGAAAGAGAAAAGTCCTTTTAAATAGTGAAGATGATTATTAAAGGATTCAGTTAAATGAAGTGCAAAACATGATCCTAGACCTAAATTCACAGGCCTTCCAAAGATACATTCAAAGGGAGAGATTCTGTGCTTGGTTATAGAGATCACTCTAATTTTAAACAAGTCTAGTGGTAAAGCTCTAGGCCATCTTGATATACCAGGTTTCAGAATCTTAGCTAATGAATTTTTCAAGAGTTTGATTTATTTACTCTATTTTCCAGAAGACTGAGGATTATAGGAATCTGTAAACATTTGCATAATTCCTGAATGACACTACAGATAAAATGACTTTGTCTGTCATTTAAATGCTCCGGTAACCCAAAAGTGGAAATTATGTTTGTTAAGACAGTCTTTACCATTGCCTGAGCGAGGGGCTTTTTGAATAGGGAACGACTTCAGGACATCTGGACATCATACACATCACAGCAAGACAAAATCTCTGAACTTTTATAAGCATTCCTTTTATGAAATGTAACTGCTACATGATTCCTGGTGAAGTTTGTCAGGGACAGCAAATGCTTATCTTGGGAGCAGTCTGTAAAGAATTCTGCTGACAAATAGTATATCTCTTTAATATGGTTTGCAGTAATTTTACCTTTGTGGTAAGCTTCCAAAGAGTCTAGTGTTTTTAAAATCTGCCTTTTATTTAGATGATTTTATTGGTGATGCACAATATTAGCTAAGCAAATAGGGACCATGGCATAGGAATTCTTTTCTTAGGTCATTTCCATAGTTCAGTCAAGTTTCTTTTAGCCTCTTTTATAATCTATCTTCTTTATGGAAGCATATTTTTGTAAATTAACAAGGATTTTTTTTTATTATATTAAAAGTAGAGCTTCTAAGTTTGGAATCTGCAATGTTTTACCAGTGGCTTTTGCAACTCTTGTCAGCAGAATGAATTATGAACATCTGAGCAAGCAGTGGTAAAGCCTCTAACAAATCAGCAATCAGTTTCTGTGAAATATTTTTATTCCAATAGAAGAAAAAAATCTTCTAGTTAAAAAATTTGCTTTGTTGCATGATAGATGCCAAACATAACTTTATTAGTAGCAGATATATTATATATTAATTTTAAATCCAGAACCAAGTCCTTTAGTGATACCTATTAACTTGTCAGCTTGTGCAGACTTATTTCCAGACAAAAAGTAATTGCTTCGCTGATAAATCACCACAGCTTAGGACACCTTAAATTGGTCATCATTATCCCAAGTACATAGCCCATCAATAAACATTAGTAAACATGCAATATCAAGAAGAATGTTAGATAAATCAAGTTGAGTATTTTTTTTAAATTGTAATCATCAAAGCTGGGGAAGACTATAGCCAATTTCACTTGTTCAAAATCCCTTCAGATTCTAGGGACCAAACCAGAAAATCTGGAGAATTATCATGCAGAGTTTTTACAGCAGAGGTTTCATCTGCTCTGCAAAATGAAATCCATTGTCCATAATACTGTACTATTCTCAAATAATTATCTTTTTAAGTTTTTATTTAAGCCATTTTCTGCAAAATGGACTTCTAGATTATGAAACTACTAGATGTGACTACTAGATTCCATGGCCTACGGATCATAACTGACACCCTAAATATTTTTGTTTTGTTTAGCAAAATTGCAATTGTTCTATGAAACCTTATGCTTTTGTGAAGCAAAGAATTATTTCAAAGCCAAATTATCAATTTTATATTGCTTTTAGCTTCTTATACTACCAGTAATCATCTACATATTAAATAATTACAGATCCCTCTGGTGGGACACATATCTATATTTTTTTTATTTTTATTTTTATTTTATAAATGACTGGAGAAAATAGTAGAGGGAGTTTCAAAATCCTCAAATAACTCCTTGCCATAAATGTTGGACTCCTTTATAAGCCAAAGCAAATAAGAATTTAGACTTGTCTGCTAGAGGGAAAAAAAAAAGAAAGAATGAAAGAAACAAACTATAAAAAGGACAGAAAGAAGAAATAAAAGAACAAGAAAGAAGAAAAGAAGAACAGAGAGAAAAAGGAAGGAAAGAAAAATAAAGCAAGCCAGCCAGCCAATGGAGGTGAATTATAGTTGAATTATAAAGAAAAA
Organism: Piliocolobus tephrosceles; assembly: GCF_002776525.5. Classification (NCBI taxonomy): domain Eukaryota; kingdom Metazoa; phylum Chordata; class Mammalia; order Primates; family Cercopithecidae; genus Piliocolobus; species Piliocolobus tephrosceles. The sequence goes on from NC_045436.1 coordinate 52,735,060, forward strand.
CTTTGCAGATTATTTTAGTAAATCAGCATAGTTGCAGGGTTGGAAACTATGAGGTTTAATAGAACAGCAAATTTGTTTCTTTCCCTAAAGTAAGGTACAAATTTATACAGGGTCAATGATCTTTTTCAAACTGGCCTTTCTTCTTTACTGGAAGTATGGGAGCATTAAAGGGTGAGTGTTCTTAAAAAAGTTATCCTTTCTTTTTCTAATTCTTTTATAACTGGTTTCATTCCTGTTAAATAAGATCTCAGCAAAGGATATTGTTTTTTGTTTTACACATGGCCATAGTTTATCTTTTTGGTAAGCCATTTTTATTGGTTTTATATCTCAGATTAAACCAGTATCATTATTTGCTAGAGGCCAAAGCAAAGCATCAATCTGTTTCAGATCTGGGTGCTTTTCCAGCAGAGTATGAATTTACCACTGTCTATTTTACTCCTTTACTTCCTTTCTTGCTTTCAGCAAGCACATAGTCACCAAATCCACTGCCTTTGTGTGTATGTGTGTGTGTGTGCGTGTGTGTGTGTGTGTGTGTGTGTGTGTGTGTGTGTGACGGAGTCTCCCTCTGTCGCCCAGGCTAGAGTGTAGTGGTGTGATCTTGGCTCACTGCAACCTCTGCCTCCTGGGTTCTTCAAAAAAATAGTTCCACAGACATGCCATCAGATTAAAGAATATGATACACTGCTATGGTCCGAATGTTTGTGCCTCTACAAAAGTCATATGTTGAAATCTTAACCCCCACATTTCTTGGAGGTAGGACTTTTGAGAGGTGATTGTTAGTTCATGAGAGTGAAGCCATCATAAATAGATCAGTGACTTTATAAAGGCGGCCCCACAAATGGTTTAAGCTCAGGAGTTCCAGAACCGCCTGAGAAATATGGGAAAACTTGTCTCTAGAATAATCCAAAACTTAACTGGGTGTGGAAGATCACTTGAGCCTGGGAGGTGGAGACTGCAGCGAGCTGTGTTTGCCTCACTACACTTCAGACTGGATGATAAATTGAGATAGTGTCAACAAATAAATAAATAAATAAAGGCCCCTGAGAGATCCCTTTCTCTTTCTACTATATAAGATTACAGTAGGAAGAGAGCTGCCTATAAACCTGGAGGAGGGCTCTCACCACATACCGAATCTGCCAGCTCTCCTCGATCTTGAACTTTCCAGTCTTCAGAGCTATGAGAAGTAAATTTCTATTGTTTATAAGCCTCCAAGGTATTTTGTTATATATTTTTATTTTGTTAAGGTAGTTTGTTATAGCAGTCTGAATGGACAAAGACTGTCTTTAAGTTGCACAGCAATTCTCTCACCAGTGTATTTACAGGAGAATGAGGGCAAAGTAAGCACAGGTTCCTCAGTAGGATTACCTATCTTTATGAGAACCATGAAAGAAAAGAAAGAAGTAGTAATGGGTTAACCCCATATACCAACAATCTGTGTTGATTTATCACCAAATGGAAAATGAGAATCCCTGAGGAAACTGCAGAATAAGGAGCACCAGTATCTCTAATTTCCACCTTCAAGATTAGCTAATTCTGTCAATTTTAGATTATTGGCTAATTGTTCTCTGGCTTTCTGGGCTTTCCTGATTTCCTTATTCCTGCAATTCCTGCATTGTCTAGAATCTCTTTCTACATTCTGTCTTCCAATGTCCTGGTTTCCCACAATAATGACATATAGTTTTCTCTTCTTCCTTTGTTCCCTTTCTAGGTTAGCCAATAGGGATTTTTCCCTTTAATAAAGAATTCTAACAGAGCAGCCAATATGACATTGATTTTCTTCTTTATGTGTACCTAAATTTTCCCCTGAGTAGCTATTCCTACAATTTGAGTAACAGTTGTTTTTGCCTTCCTATCAACATTCCTTAATGTGGGTTTTGATAATTAGCAAAAGAGCCAAGACATATGTTGTTAGGGTCAAAGGGCAGTTTTGATTGACCCTTGGCTCTATGGCAACGTTTTTTGAGAAAGTTTAAACAAACTACTGATGAAATCAACCGGGGGACTCACCTACCTTCTGGGTACATCAGTGTAACTTCTCCCAGCTGAACTGTAGAAGAAAGGCTTCAAGTATTGCCATCAAACAACCCTTTTAGATGGGTTCCATTGTGGGGTATGGAAGGTAGTTGGCTTCCTTTGGCCACAGTACCCTTTGATGTGGTATCTTCTGGACCCTGATGCATTTTATACATAAAAGAAGCAAAGTCTGCTATTTGCATAATTCCACACAGTAGCTAGTGCATGTCTCCGTTCATGAGGTTTAGACCGATAACATGCTCTGGTATACGTCTGTACGTTTCTTGGTCACAGAGAAAAGAAACCTTTAAATTAGTAAAATCAGCTGCTGAGAAAGGCATGTGAATTATTCAGGAGTCCTGGGTCTCAATGTCATCAGCTTTGTGGGCAATCTATATGGGAAAGGCTAATTTTTCTTGCATTGAGACAAGAAGAATGTAAATTATGTGGCCCTTTGGTCTCCCTCCGCATGCTAACATCCATCAGCATAACACCTGGCTTGCCTTTTCTGAGTGACTAGTGCAGCTACTCTCCATCCTGTTGCCTTTATATGGGGGTAGTCTATTATCCGAGTTCTTAATTATTCCCTGATTATGTCTCTTTCCTAGCCATGTGGTGTGTGGATGAGATGGGATTCTTGGAGGTGGGATTTGAACTAAGCTATGAAGTTGACTTGGTGTTAGGCTATGAGTCATAGAAACCTGTGCCCTTAAACAGGACAGATAATTCATTATTGGATAAAGAAACTGTGCCCTCATCTCTTTAGGAACCTTCACTAATAAATAAAACTACTCACTTAAAAGACCATCACCTACGCTTCCAGGAAGTCAATTTGAATCTGAGCGAGATAAAGACAGGGAAATCAGAGATTGAAGATGTATGGAAAGAAATGAGAGGAGGATGGTGCTGTGAAAGAGAAAGCATTTTTAATCCTCACATTTCCTCTTCTATTTTTCTCAGTCTCTTCTTCTAACCATCCAAACCATCTTAATTTTTTTTTCCCTTAGAGTTATATTCATCTCATAAATGCCAGTAGTTTATTTGCTAAGAATGAGGCCTAAGAACCCCAGAAAATACATTAATTCATTCATCCAAATCAAAATAATTGCCCTGAGGCAACTGAAAAACTGGATTGTCATTTATCCATTCCAAATATGACAGAGTGGTATTACTTCCTTATGAGAAAGACCTGAAGATAACATTCTGGGCTTCACATATTTTCCAACCATATGGTGATCCTGACAGGATTTTAGAGCCTGGATCATCCATGTCTACTCAATAGCAGTATCTTGAATTTTGAGAGAGTGGTCTTCCAGCTTGTATTCCAAAAGAGTGGAAAGTTAGAAGGGAGACTTTTAATAATTTGAGGACTCTTACCTGACTGTTGCATGGCCACAGACTTTCAGCTCATCTGTTCAATTCAGGAATTGTCAGTCATCTCACCCTTGTCACCAGAACTGTTGGGGAAATATATTTAAAAAAATATTCTCCCAACACAGAAAACTTCTTTACAAAGAAAAGAAAAAAAATTTTAATTTAATGAGCATTAAACCAGAATGTTAATTTGCCAAGAGATTGCAAAGACAGAAGGATGTCTCATCCTTTTATACAGCTGAACAGATACAACCCATTACATACGTACTCTCAAGATAAACAGTAACTAGTCCTCAAGTAAGAGGACTTGACAGCACCATTTGTCACACATAGTTCATCTTAAATTCACTGGGTAATTGGTGACCATCTGTGTTAGTTAATTAGCTTTATCTAAAGGAAAAATAAACTTCCTAAATCTTTAGGACAAGTTTTGTAACTTAAAGCTAAATTCCCTCCAAAGTTAAGCTCTTAACCTCTCACAGAAACTGGAAGATGGGGCACTATATTCTTGATAACATTGCAAGAAGATAGGTCTCAAGTATTTGAGAAAAGCGTTCCTGAGTCTTAAAGCTAGGAATAAGCTTATTTAGCTTAAAAAAAAAATTTACATACATTTAGAAAAGACAGGAAAATAAATTTCACTTACAAGTTTTCTAAAATAAATTATCTAAGAAATAAGAGTGAAAGTCAAATTTTTTCTCTTATTTTTAACAGGAAAGTTTTTTTCCTATTTATATTTTCCCTTATACAGACAAGTATCTTAGTGCAGATAGACAAGACATGCTATGGAAGGGCAAAGTCATTCTTGAGAATAATAAAAGTTACTAAACATTAAAGCTAGGTTTTAAAATATGAGTTGGAGAAAATCATTGAGCAGACATGTAGGGCATGCCAAGAAATATTGATTGATGAAGATTTTCAACATCTAAATATCCCACAAGTTCTTTTGAATACTCATAATTTTGTATTCATTTTTTAAAATGGTTGAGATCTATCATCACAAAATATTTCTAGTTAGATATGAGTCACATACTTTTTTTGTTTTTGTTTGCCTTGGTTTGTGTTTTTTGTACTCAGTACTACTGTCTATCATTCTACTGGGAATTTTACTTACATTATCTGCTATTCTCAAAATACACATCTAATTTGGGAGTTATTAGGGATAATTTCCTTGTGAGTGTTTGCACGTGTTTCTTTAGCAGAAGTCATAATACTATGAAAAAAAGTTTGTATTCACAATGACACTGCTTAGCTTCAATGAAAATTTGAGTCAGCATCTGCTTTTTGTGTTGTTGTTGTAGTTTTTTTTATTTTTATTTATTTATTTATTTTCTATTTTACTATATGACCCTGAGTGAGGACAGTTCCCAATTTAGCTGGGTTTCATGGAACACTAAACTTACTCTAACCCTAGCTAACATGAGTAACATCCTTTTAACCACACTGACTCTTGTAGCAAAAGAAAGATGGAAGTAAGCATTGCTGCTTAATTGTAGAGGAGTAGAAATGAAGCAAAGAACCCCAAAGGAGGTCCCTGTTTTTCTTTTATCAAATATTCTGCCTCTGCATCCTACAATTGGAAACAAAACAAAAAAAAAAGAATGTTCTCACTGCTTCTATTCAACATTCTACTACTTCTATTTAACACTATTCTAACTAGGACAGTTAGATAAGCAAATACAAAGAGAGCAGCAAGACTATAACAGAATGACTAAAACAATTTGTATATGCAGTTGGTGTAATTTTCTATATAGTAAATACCAGGAAATCCACTGAAAACTATAGAACAAATAAAGTAGCAAGGTTGCGTGATATCAGATCAATATATACAAATGAATCTCATTTCTTTTTCTTTTCTTTTTTTTTTTTTATTATACTTTAAGTTCTAGGGTACATATGCATAATGTGCAGGTTTGTTACATATGTATACCTGTGCCATGTTGGTGTGCTGCACCCATCAACTCGTCAGCACCCATCAATTCATCATTTATATCAGGTATAACTCCCCAATGCAATCCTTCCCCCCTCCCCCC
>NC_045436.1:52760479-52881879 GCF_002776525.5 Piliocolobus tephrosceles
GACACATGAAAAAATGCTCATCATCACTCGCCATCAGAGAAATGCAAATCAAAACCACAATGAGATACCATCTCACACCAGTTAGAATGGCAATCATTAAAAACTCAGGAAACAACAGGTGTTGGAGAGGATGTGGAGAAATAGGAACACTTTTACACTGTTGGTGGGATTGTAAACTAGTTCAACCATTATGGAAAACAGTATGGCAATTCCTCAAGGATCTAGAACTAGATGTACCATATGACCCAGCCATCCCACTACTGGGTATATACCCAAAGGATTATAAATTATTCTACTACAAAGACACATGCACACGTATGTTTATTGCGGCACTATTCACAATAGCAAAGACTTGGAATCAACCCAAATGTCCATCAGTGACAGACTGGATTAAGAAAATGTGGCACATATACACCATGGAATACTATGCAGCCATATAAAAGGATGAGTTTGCGTCCTTTGTAGGGACGTGGATGCATCTGGAAACCATCATTCTTAGCAAACTATCACAAGAAGAGAAAACCAAACACCGCATGTTCTCACTCATAGGTGGGAACTGAACAATGAGTTCACTTGGACTCGGGAAGGGGAACATCACACAATGGGGCCTATCATGGGGAGGGGGGAGGGGGGAGGGATTGCATTGGGGAGTCATACCTGATATAAATGATGAATTGATGGGTGCTGATGAGTTGATGGGTGCAGCACACCAACATGGCACATGTATACATATGTAACAAACCTGCACATTATGCACATGTACCCTAGAACTTAAAGTATAATAAATAAATAAATAAATAAATAAATAAATAAATAAATAAATAAAAGACCATAGAAAGGCTGGGTTCGTTCCCAATCCTTCGGAGCAACAGGAGGTGGGGGTTCAGTTTTCCATAAGGTCAGAAGTCCGGGGATGAAAAATGACAGTGAAAGGTGTTGAGTCCCCATTTCACTCACCGCTTTTTGAGCCCTATGTTGGGCACCAAAAATGTTGCAAGACTTTTCCTTACTTCAGCTAAAGATGGAGTCCTTTGTCCTTAGTTCAGCTAAAGATGGGGTCCTGAAAACATCCACAAAAATTCAGGCTTGCAGTCAATTTGGATGGTGAGTAAGACAGGGTTTTATTGGGTGAAAAGGAAGAAAATGGGGAAACAGGGACTCTCACAAGTCCAGTCCCTGAAAGGGCACTTCCCACCTGGCTCACACCTATAGTCCCAGCATTTTGGGAGGCCAAGGCAGGGGGATCGCGAGGTCAGGAGTTCAAGACCAGCCTCGCCAACATGGTGAAACCCCCATCTCTAATAAAATACAAAAATTAGCCAGGTGTGGTGGTGGGTGCCATAATCCCAGCTACTTGGGAGGGTGAGGCAGAAGAATTGTTTGAAACTGGAAGGCGGAGGTTACAGTGAGCCGAGATTGAGCCACTGCACTCTAGCCTGGGCAACAAAAGTGAAATTCCGTCACAAAATAAATTAAAAAAAAAAAAAAAAATCCCAGGTTCCACACAGGAAGAGGAGGGGCCAGGCTCCTCCCGGGTGCAGAGGGCATGAGCTTCCCCAGGCTCCACCCCAGTGAGCAGGCCCGGTGGAGTTTTTCCAGAGGTCCCCTTCCACCTGGCTGTCTCATTTGCTTTTCCTATACTGTTAAATCTACTTTTTATTTCTATCTTATTTTATTAGGTCTTATATTTGTGTGTTGCCTGTCTTTATTTTTGAAAGAAGTCAGTTATGTATAAAGGCTATGTAAAAATTCATAACGATTTCTTAAAAATGTAGTCTTTCTTGAGTACTTTAGTTTTCATTAAGATTTCTACAATTTTATTTATGTAATATTTCAATTTCAAATTACAAATTTGTATTTTCTTACATTTTAAAATAAATAGTAATATTTGTTTTTTCACACTTTTGTAAAAGTGTCTTGGGAGTAGAGAAGAATCTTCCGCTTATCTCACTAATTTTAATTTAAATTGAAATTTAACTTAAATTTCAATTTAATGTAAAACAGACACATACATGCAACTATACACTAGACATATATACATGCAAGTTTTATTGGCCTATAAGACAATGATTCATTTTCTTTTAAGAACTATGTCTGTAAAAAAAGAAAGAACATACCTTGAGAGGGAAATACATAAGAAATACTATTTAATTTTTAAAAACATGTTGAATTGCATGAGGCATGCAAAACAAAGGGGTTGAAAATTTAGTGAAGATGTGATAAGCCATTCCTCAAGGATCCTGAGGAATTGGGAAAGAATGAGATTACAAACATGAGTGAAAGAACCTTTGAAGGAAATGGCATTCTTCTTCTCATGGATGGATGAAGACTGTTGGGGTAAATGAAAAACAATTTTATTTTGTGGGTGTTATACACTGAGTGTGAAGCTGTTCGATAACTTTCAACATTGTAAAACAAAAGATGACTTCAACTTCTAAGAAAAGACTTGGATGGAAGGGATGAAATTTTGGAGAGAGTAAAGAAATTTCAAAAAAGTCAAAATGAAGTTAGAAAGGAAATAGAATCAGAAAGCGTAACTCCATATCTACGTGGAGTGAAAAATCACACTCTAAGTTTGAATTCATGGAGTTATATTGGGTCAGTCTAGCAGCTGTGTGACTTATATAGAAGTAGCACTCTATAGGTCAGGTCCAGTAATAGGATGGTTATTGGGGTAAACCCATTTGGATATTGAAGTTATGTACTTGCTGGGTGAGGGTAATTGGGTGAGAAAACAGAGTATTGCTAAGAAAAGACATACAATGATGCATAAGGATTTAAAGTCTCAATTAGTAGAAAAAAAGACAGTAGAGACAGACTGTGGAGGAGGACATTAGGAAAATACAAGACTGCTATGCAGAGTAGAAAACTTGATTTTAAGCTGTTAGAAAAAAAAATCATTGTAAAGGTAATAGGATCCAGTTGTCATGGGTGTAGATATCCAAGGAGATTGGCAATAAAATTAACATATGAGCATATTGTTGCATATCGGTATATATTCATTGATTGATTATCAGGTAATGTTCAACAGAGTGATACACAAATTTAAGTGGCTAATAACCCAACATATTAATTCCATTCTAGCTTCCACGTCGAAACATGTCACATCTATCTGAGATTTGAGTTGGCCTCCTATTTTTTTCTCATATTTTCTATCATTTCTCATTGACATCCTGTAAGCACCAGTCCTTCTGAAACGCAATGGGAGTACATTTTGCTCATATTTGTTAAACTTTCATATTACCATAGATACTGACAGTAAAATAACAAAAGTATACTGTAAAACTTTTAGGACATTTAATCATCTGAAGTCAATAAGTTTAGTAAATCAGGATATATACATACAAATAAAAATATTGATGTTGTAATCATTCAGGTGTGTTACAATAAAAAACTTTAGGAAATGGGCAGCTTAATTTTATAGCGTATAACCTAAATTTCTAATAATCTGATAGACAAATGATACCCACTTTTCTCATTTTTACCTCTTTGATTAAAGACTTCAATTTTGACATTTTAAAAATATCTGTTAGATTGTCAATTTTATTGAACTGAAACATTTCCATTTGCAGCAAACTTTTTCTACTCAGCTTATGAAATTGCTTTCACTTTAAATTACTGATACTTATTTATTCAAAAGTGAATAACAATAGGAAAGAGTGTTTGGTGATTAACTTTATTCATCTGTTACCCCAAATGTAAATCTATTTAAGAGAATAAGAAGATTTTTAAAATATTAGATTATTTTTTATGAATTTTTGATCACACAGATGAACAGAATGGCATAATATGTTGATTGCTAATAAAGTCATTTAATATTCTACACATCTGCATATTTATCAGTTCTAAGTGCAGTCTAGCAATCAGCAATATCCCCATGATAAGTCTCCTGTGGTGCTTGGCAAGATAATATAATGCCTGATGAGCAGTGAGGCACTCTCGAACCAAGAGGCAATGAGCTTTCGATTTTGGTACAAAGGAAATGAGCTCATCCTGCTTCCCCAGGCAGTGGAGTCAGCAAAGAGCAAGGGCACCCCCTGGGCAAGAAAAACCCAAACAGGACTAAACATTTAAAAGAAATCTACAACACTTCTCAAAATATTTAAAAACATGAAATAGAGTGTTATGCTCCATTAATAATATATACTTAGCATTAAAAATACCTTTTCAGTGAAATAGGCTTATAATTTAAAAGGTAGAATTCTCATTACGTGTTGTTTTACGCATAATAAAGTACTGTAATAAAAAATATATCTCCAAAGAACTTCAACTCACAATATATTCTTGGTGCATGATGATGCTTTGAAGAGGGTATATGTTACTTGCTGCCATGACCACTAATGGAGTCACACTTGTTTATATATTTTACTATTTATAATACAGTGTACTGTATGAAAATGATGTTATATTTGCTTTTCTATTACTAAGCCAAGAACTAAAAAGCAAAGTGAGCAGTTTGAGGAAAGTTGAAAACACAGCCCGTTTGTATCATAGCCCTAACTATACTTTATTGTAACCACCTGTATAATTACTTTCTCTGAGAGTACAGAAGAGCTGCAACTAGTTCACCTTTCTCTAACCACCTAGCTTCAGACTTGGTATATTGTAGATATCTTATCTAAATAACTGTCAAATGAATAAGAAACGAATGGTACATTTTAGATTCCTCTTAAATTTCTTTTTTAGATTTCAAAACAAATTAGTAATCTGTTGACTATATATATTTCACTAAAAAACAAACAGTATATAAAACAAAGACGAGATAAAATAATGCAAGATGACGTCTTTCATGAAAACACTTGCATTAGCTTACTCTATACATATTATCAAATACCTACTTTTGTGCTTAGCAGTTGTGACATATCAGTGGGAAAAAATGCATAAATTTTTGGTGTCATGGACCTTATGTTCTCATGGGGAGGGAGAGTCAAGAAATGTATTCAAATAGTAATTTGTAAATTAGATTATATTTAATGATGATTAAGTTTTGTGGGAGGTGGAGATGGAAAGAGAAAGTACAGCAGGATAAGGGATGAGGCAGGCTACTTCAGAAGGAGAGGCATGTTGAAAATTTTTAAATAGCATAGACCAGGAAAGACTCATTAAGGAAATGACATTTGAGCACAGTGTAAGAGAGTGAGCCCTGTGAATATCTGAAGGGCAACACACAGCAGGAAGAAGGCTTGGACAGTAAAAATATGCCAAGGGAAGAACACATCTGCCATGTTAGGACAATGTGGCTGGATCATTAGGGAAGAAACAGAAAAGTAAGTCAGAGACGCAAAGACGGACCAGATTAAGTGCAGCCTTGTAAGGCATTGCTAAGGACTTTGAATTTCACTCTAAGCTAAATGTGGAGCTATTGGAGAGTTTTGGAGGAATGAACTGATTAACAATTTTAAAACATCCCTCTGGCTTCTTTGTTAAATGTTGACCACTGGAAGCAAGAGTGGGAACAGGTAGAGTCCACAACATGGCTGTATGTATTCAATGTGGTGTGTAAAATAAAGAGAGGAGTTGAGGATGACTTCAATTTTTATATCCCAGGTAACCTGTAGCGAAAATATAATTTTAAAAATATACATATAGGGAGAGTAAAATGAGCTCAGTTATGCCCTAGAATCTGGGTAGTATAAGTTACATATTTATTGATTCAAATAAATACAAGTTCAATAAAATTAATTTCAATCCAAAATAAGAAAGGATCTTGTATCTGTCTTTCTTTGCACACATCTTGGCTGTTCAAGGCAGATTAAGTACATTCCAGGTATATGGAACGCCTCTTGGCCACCTGATGCACTCACGCATCCTCTTTCGGTTAATGCACCTATCTTTTGTTTTTATAAAACAAAGCCTTATCTGAGTATATTCTGTGAAGTCATTTCAGTTTTCTGAACTGGGGAAAACAATACAGGTGCCAGTGTAAGAAGAAGAGATACCACATCACAAATGAGGTTTACAATATATGCACCTAGATAGATCTGGGAAGACAGTAACTTGGATCTAGTTGTCCTCAAAGTAGAAATCAGATCACTCCACTCAGCCCAGAGGTCTTCAATTTGAGATACTCTTACAAAGTCTTTGTCAGTTGATGCACACTATAACATAAACTTAAGTGCTGAAGTATACCAAAACATTGAGTAGGTATAATTTTTAATAGATATTCAGAGTATTTAATAAATACTAAGGGCATTTGTAGCTTACTGATTGTGAAATAAATAAATCAACATATTCTGAGAAAGCTGTCATTACACCAAAATGTCTTTTCATTAATACTGAAAGGAATTTTCATTTGTTTTGTTCATTATAATGGTGGCTAATATATAGAAGACATTTAATAATCATTCATTGAAAGGATAAACCACAGTGCTGAATTTAAATGCAGTATTTTATCAGATATAATGTGTATCAATTAGTGGATTAGGTCATTTTAATTAGATCTCAATGACATATAAAACACAGGAAAAAGAGATGACATAAAGATAAGAAGTCTGTCAAAATAAAAAAGAAATGATATGAAATTAACAGCAAAATTACCAGTAACTGTTCATAAACCAATCTGGAACTAAGGTAGTAGAATGTTGCACTAATTTGTAAGTCATGATGAAAGCCTAAGCTTGCACATGTATAAAATTGTTCTCCTAGGCAATGTCTCACAATTACATATTGATAATTTTGGAATAGTTGAACATGTGTATGTGTAATTGCAGTAGATATTTATTGCTTTTCAGTCACCCAGTATACACTCACATTTCCTTTGGAAAAACATACTAAAATCTCTCTTGCTGAATTACCTCTTTATTTTTTATTTATTTATTTTTTTTGAGATGGAGTCTCGCTCTGTCTCCCAGGCTGGAGTGCAGTGGCCGGATCTCAGCTCACTGCAAGCTCCGCCTCCCAGGTTTATGCCATTCTCCTGCCTCAGCCTCCCGAGTAGCTGGGACTACAAGCGCCCGCCACCTCGCCCGGCTAGTTTTTTTTTTTTTTTTTTTTTTTTTTTTTTTTTGTATTTTTTAGTAGAGACGGGGTTTCACCGGGTTAGCCAGGATGGTCTCAATCTCCTGACCTTGTGATCCGCCCGTCTCAGCCTCCCAAAGTGCTGGGATTACAGGCTTGAGCCGCCACGCCCGGCCTTTTTTTTTTTTTTCACATTGCATAAGGCCATATTGGACTGTAGAGAAATGTGCTTTATTCATCCTTAGCTATTAAAACACTTCAGTTCTGGTTCATGTCTTTTCTGGAGTTGGGTTTTAAAGTTTCTGTTTAATTATTTCATTCACCTGAGATCCTTAAAATAAATTTCAGCTTTATTCAGAATTGCCAGAATAAGTTTCTTTTGTTTATAACCAACCATACATGTTAGAGAAAATATACTGTGTAAGATATACTATGGGATGTAGTTAGTTTTTCAGCTTTAAAAATAAAATAGGGGAAGGTGTAGCTTATGAGTAAGGGAGAAACTGTAAATTTTAAAAATTTTGCACAGCTTCTGAGAGTTCATATGGATTATATCATGCATCACAACATGCTTCAAATAAAATACAAGGGATTGAAAGCATAGAATTTCTTCTCCTGAGCCCATTTATGTTGTTTACATTTCTCGTTCTTTCTCTGTTTACTATTTGACCTCAAAGAGTCAAATATAACATCAACCATCATGGCTTGAACTTTCCCCAACACCAAATGTTAATTGAAGCAGAAAGTTACACATGGAACTTTTTAAAATAAAATCGATTTTAAAAATCGATTTTAAAAAAACCAATTTTGGTTTTATATATTTCTGATATTTCAAATGTCTTTTACCTTAATTTTGCACATTTATTTTTTTAATTAAGATGCTTTTATTTCCTGACAACCATTCAAGAATCATTTACATTTTAAATACGTAATTTCCTTAGTTATTAAAAGTATTTAATTCTATACCTTTAAAATGGATTACAAACTTTCCACCCAACTTTTTTATTTCTCAATTCTTTTCACAAATTGAATGATTGTGTTTCATATCTGTCCTTTTAAATCAATACTTTTTACTCAAGCAAAAATTTCTAATTTAGTAGGCAACAAAAAGATTTGGAACAAACAACTTTGAAGTCAGATCTTCTAACTCCCAGGACTAGGTGTTCATATTTCCACAAAAACAAAACACAAAAAGAAACTTCTAATGTTTAGGGTACAACATAGCACATTACAAAACTGATATCGTTTTAGCACATGGACCATTAATTTGTTTTTTAAAACAAAGATTGCTAAACTATTCTCCGCTATTCTCCTAGCTACAAAAGGGCTACCTGAGCAGTCTTTAGATTCATCCTCACCCCAAACTGACATAGCCTATTCAGATCTGATGTATCACACAGAAAAAAATACATTTTTATGTTGATCACCTTCAATACACTGTTCCTTTATGATATTGCTGTGTACAATCTCTGCTTTCCTCAGAAGGCCCAAACTGATTGTAATAAGCCCAAGAATGTAATATTTAAAAGTCAATTCATAAGCCACTTAATTGGTTGTGAAATTACACTCAAAATTTTATCTAAACAGGATTAATATTGGTCCACTGTTTTCTCACTTAAGAACATGATTGGGGAAAAATGAAAAGAATCTGGTGCTTATCACATTTAGTAGAATCTGAAAGGTACTGGGAATCCAAGCAGGAACAGAAATTATTAGAAAGTAAACTATGAGCACACCAAAAATACAAATCCAAAACTGCTATTAAATTGTAAAAAGTTATAAAAACACATGCTCAATGAATGTGAGAAATTTGGATACAAGGAGCTGAAAGATTGAAACAGAGAAAAATAATAAAGCCTTGTAAAAGAAGAGCTTTTGATTGAAGATGTGACATTGTGCCAGCTATCTACTTATTGCCTCTTGGTTCTAAGTTCACCCTTGATTGCCTGCCTCGAAATAATGGAGTCAGGCCTTATCAGCCACCTGAGAGGTAGGGAAAATGACTTCTCGAACATCAGGCTCTTGCAGTGCATGAAGAGCAGCAGCTGCCCCTGTAGTTCCTCTACAGCTTCACATCAGAATGACACTCAACCACAGCACTCACTCCATGGCTTTCTAACAAGAACCTAGATATAGCATCTCTCCATGGATGGCTTCCATGGAATCTCAGAGTTTTGCCATCACAGCACCTGGGCAACTTCCCCACCACCTACTTATCTATGGACACCTTCTCTAATAAGGTCTTTAAGCCTTGGGTGGGGACAGGACCCTCCTGCTTGGGCACTCTGTCTCAGCCCTAGGATGAGTGGTTGCTTCTTATATATGCTATTGCTGTATTTCTTTTTACTATTCTTTTTACTTCTTACTAGCCAACTTCACATTATTTCAATTCCTAGTTAAAGATGACGAATCTTTATATTAAACTTTCCCTGTCTAAAGTACAGTATGCTTTGCTCCCGATTGGACTCTGACCAATACAGGTGGCAAGAAAATAGCTTCATTGAATCACTTCCATAAGTTCTGTTGATAAGATAAAGCTTGTTCTATCCAGGAAATTATTTTGTGTTTAATACCTTATTTACATATAAAATTGTTACTTTAATATACTTTTATACAAGGAAATGTGGCTTATCTGCTTTATGAAATCATATCTCTAATCATTCACATCTTTCAAGTGGTTGAGGGGTTGTTACAAGGTATCAAGGAAGAAAATAGAGGGGGAGAAAGATTGCAGACACTAACATGTGTTTTAAAACAAAAACAAATTTATCATAACATTTTTATTACCAAGGATCAGGGACTCCCATTAACAATCCAAGATCTTCAGGCTTCTCTTCTGATTCCTCAGGGAGTTTGCCTCCCGCCCCCCACCCCCCAATTTCTCAATACTTGCTGCCGTATCAGGCTTGCTTGAGCTTATTGGGTCCATTTCTTTCAAGGTTGAGGCTAGAAATGCACAGCTTCCTAGAAAATAAACATAAACATCAGCCTTCAGCCCATTCTTCTGGAAAGCAAGGATTTGTGATAATTGCGTGGATAATTGTGTGCACAGGAAAGGTTAGGTACTTTGTTTTTGCTAAAACAAAGCCAAAACCACACCACCTCTAGATATCCAAATATAGGAGTATTTTGTAATTTTTAGAACGTTCAAACTAGAATTTCCCTATACCTATCCACCTGGATTTTCTTGTTGAGATTTTTAATTCCAAAACTCTGATGTGTACTTACCTCGCTGACTATCCCAGTCTACTTCTGAGTTTGGAGTGTGGACTTCATTATTTGTCGCATGCTTAATAGATCACTAGAGTTGCCTTCTTTTCCTCTCCAACCATCATTAACTTTGCCAACAGAAACCTTAGGTTGGTACAAAAGTGATTGCGGTTTCTGCCATTACTTTCAATAGCAAAAACCACAATAACTTTTACACCAACCAAATAATTCACTGAGATCTGGGTAGTGGTTAAATCCTTTATTTTTACTTGTTCCGTCTTAACTCATTTGAGCTCTTTTGAACTTTCAATATGAGTCTTTTAACAGACAAAAAGATGTCTTGCTTAGTTATTTTATAACATGTACACTGCTGCTCTAGTTAATGATATATAGTTTGAAATTACAATCCCATTTAGTAGTAGATTTGCCCTAACTACAGTCGATGGCTATGAAGCAGTTGTCTGCAAGAACATCAGTTCTTGTAACTGGGTCCAGGGACAGCCTCTGGAAGCAATATTGCAGGTTTACATTTTAAAAATAGCTTATCTCTGAACATGCCAAATTCCTACCATGATTAAAATCATTTTCTTCTGTTCATGACAGTGTGCATATTGAGGAAAAAAAAAAAATAACTACCAAGTTACTTATTGCAACTAGCTTGTATCAGCAGATCTAATCCCTGAAGGATAAAATTATTTGGTTTGATTGTAGAGCAGGCATAGTTTTGAACTAATGTAACAAATCCTGATATTGATTTTGCTCACTCCTCCCAAATAATTACAATTTTTAAATAATATAGGGTCCTTATAAGTTGGTAAAAACTAATTTTCATTTTGCATTTTTAGCAGGATTGTTTTAGATGATGACAGTTTAGAAAATTTTTTATTATACTGTACATAACTTTTACTTTGTAGCTAGTATATACAATTTCTAATACTCAATTATTCCCAAATTTGCAAATCCAGCCTCAGAATATTTTCTACATTATCGGTTTGGCTTTTTCATGCTAATCAAGAACCAGCTTTTCATGTTATTCAAAAAATATTTTAAATCAGTAATAATGGTGACTATAACACTTTTGTACCCAAAGTGGGAAAGTAGAAGATGGAAATTATTTCCAAAGAAACCATTTACCAGCATGGGTTTTTATTGCATGGATTACTTTCTGCACAGATTCACATGTACAGCCAAAATAAATGGAATTTAATTTGTACTTAAGTCTCTCAAAGAATACTAATCCTATTCCTTACAACAACAACATTCCTCAAAAATCTCTCCCTTTCCCAACTCCTATGTCCTCTGTAGTCATTCCAAAGGACATTAATTGTCAAATTCTTAAATTCATCTCTCAGTTCAGCCTCATCTGGCTTTTCTCTTTCTTTGCTTCACTGTTTTCCGTATTTCCTTATTTAGCAAGTAGGCTAATAATATAAAACGTTTTACTGCGGGCAGGAGTTAATAGAAAAGATGTGAATATTCATTTTTGCCCTGTTGCAAAATAATTCACCATTATTTTAAGGAGTTTGCTTTTGTAAATTATTATTATGGTCAAATATGATAATCTGCTTTTTGTCACCGAGTGTTATGACCAAAGAATCACACATGAATACCGACTCTAAAAAGGAGTTGCATGTAAAAAATCCCAACATGTGAATTGAATATTTTTACAATGTGTATCATTGAAATATCTCCCATCGTCACTTCAAATTTTAAATGCATATTTTTCTTGATATTCTGCTTTACAAGTCAGGATTTTAATTCATCTGAGAAATCTGATCTGGAAATTCTCACTAATGCAAATATTAAACTGCTAGATTTAGAAAATAGTCAGTGGCATAGGGCAACATTTTTTTGTTAATTTACAGTTTTCCAGGAAAAATAATGAAATCCTAGTTTATATGATTTCTGTCTTATCTTTGAACAACTCAGCTTTTCCAGTGAAAGAACACCATATAATTAGATTAAATTTGTCTAAAGATTTTCGTTATGGACTGAATGTTTGTATCCTCCCCAAATTTATATGTTGAATCTCTGTTCCCCAGTGTGAGGGTATTTGGAAATGCGGCCTTTGGGAGGTAATTAGATTTCAGTTAGATCACAAGGGCGGTGACTCCATTCTGGGATAAGTGCCTCTGGAGGAAGACCGTGGGAGACCAGAACTTGCTCTCTTTCCACTGTGTGAGGACACAGAAGACAGCTATCTTCAAGCCCCAGGAAGAAGGCTCTCCCAGGAGCTGAATCAGCCTGTCCTTCATCTTGGGCTCCCCAGGCTCTATACTATGAGAAATAAATGTTGTTGTTTTAGGCACCCAGTATATGGTATTTTGTTATAGCAGCCCAAGCTAAGGACAATTTTCTTTTGTGGTTGCACTAGTTATAGTTTGCAAATATGACTTACTTTTGTTCAACTTTCAACATTTAACAACATAATTACATTTTAATTGGGGAGATTGACTAGTTATCCATTATGCCAAAATATATACTTTATATTTAAAAATTGGTCATTATCATTTTAATTACATTTTAATGCACATTATAACAAAGCATAAAACTCAGTTTAATCACATTAAATACATATGTATCTATATATTATATAATACTTGTATACCAATAAACACTATTATATATTATATTTAATATGTAAAACATTAATATTTATTATAAGTGATTTATTAATACGTATATTACTTGAGATTATGGAGTTGAGTAGTTGACCAGGATAGTAATTATTCCTAAAGGTTTAGTCAAATTAAAGGAAAAAAGGAACCAAGTCACCCTAAGTACATTTCTAAAAAGAGAGAGGGATCATTTGACCCTAACTCTCCACCAAGAGCTCTTTGGCAAATTTGGATGTTATAACTCACTGGCAATTGAGGAGCTATTTCTGACTCTTAGCCAGAGGAATTAAGAGAAACAGTTGAAAAATATTTCCTCTCTCTGCTCATGGTTACATACAGCTAATATCATAAAATATTTTATTCCTGTGGATGAGTGCTTAGTTTGACTGAATCTTTATAGCTTATATTATTAAGTAGAAATAAAGATAGAAATATAAACTATTAAATAAAATAATTAAGACCTATAAAATGTACATAGAGAAATAGTATTTCTAACAACCAACTTAAAAATCAAATAATATGTTGGAAATTCTAGAACTAAAGTCATCAGAAAGTTTTACTTCACTTATATTGACCTATGTGTTTTATAATTAACTGTAAGTAAAATACCATTCAAAAGTGTGAATGTAATCCACTTTCATGGATAATAAAGTTTGTACTATTTTGCAATCAGGTAAAATCCACCCTATTTGTAACTAGAAAAAATAGACTTATAATGTTAAGATTTTCTTTGAAACATTTTTCTTATATATAGCTAATTGCAAAATACTGAAAAAATGTCAAATATGAGCTAAAAGAGACTAACCATATATTTTAACATTAAGATTTCAGTCTTATTGACTATGCTACTTTTCCATATACTAGCTATTTTATATTATACTCATTGATAAGACAGAAAAATTCTAATAAAGTATCTGTTATTGGTAAGAGGTTGGCATAAATCAAAGCACTCCATATTTAGAGCAATTATCTGTATTATCAATTCCACATAGGTTATTTATATGTTTATACTATAGCTTGCTTTGGACAATTCTATAAGGAGCACAAAACTGTCACACTGTATGTTAACCTTCAATCCTTATACTCTGCTCTCCTTAAGTATTTAGATCTGTGGAGAGAACCATATAGAACAGTCAAAGATTTTTCAACACTATAGCATAAAAGCCAGGGATTCATTTTTTGTTTAGTAGCATCAGAAAATATTAAGTAATTTCCCATTAAGTAAGCTTGCAAATATATTTTTAAAAATCTACAGAGGATAAAAACAATAATCTTTCTTATTCTGGTTTACAGTGAAAGAAGTTAGGGCTAATTTTGATTTCTTTATACAAATACATTTATTCTTATGCACTTAACTGAATGTTGTAAGAATGTTAACGCATAGTGATTAGATTTATTTTTCTAAAAAAAAGTACCTTTTGATGTGATTGTTATTACACTGTTAATGATTTGAAAACAAAGAGATTTGCCCCTGTGAAGAAGATGGTAAATTAATGATTTACCATTTAAAATTGATACTTTAAATTATACCTTCTGGCTAAAAGCAGTTAAAAATTTTAGAATAGCAAACTTGACCCAAATGCAATCTTAACAATTTGTGGGAAAAGAAGTAATCTTGTTCGCCACCACATTTCCTTCCACTATGACAGAATTGATTTGATAAAAATAAATTTAATTTTGTCCCAGATTTAAAACTTTCCAAATCCCCCAAGTGATTCCCAAAACCCTGATGAAGTTTTTACTTGTCCTTAGACAGAAGAGAACAAAAAGAACATTGTCACAAATTGTGCATAAAACTAAATGTATTCAATTTATCAAAGTATCCTGTGTTTTTACATGATTTTATTTGACTCTGGTTCTAAAACAACTTCTTGGTTTTGAAATAATGATACTAATAAAGACTTATTGTTTTCTAATCTTATTTGCAAAACTACAAAACTGACAGTCTTATAGGGTTTCTCTCATCTTTTTTTCATTTCTACTGTCTTTCTTTTCTTTTTTTACTTTATTTTCTCTTTTTATTTTCTTTTACTTTATTCAAATTGTTGTATTCATTGGCCTAGTCAAAGAAGTTGAAACTCTCCAGCTCGATGGAGAGTTTTATATTTCCAGACTTATCTTTTATCATTTGTAACAACTCTGTACCATTCAATAATATCTAGCTCTTACTCTCCTATTCCTTTTGTATTTGCTATGCTTCTTCTGAAGTGTAAATCTTATTTCAAGACTTAAGTGCTATGTCTTTCTACCATAATATCTCAAACACATTTAAACATCCATCCTCTCTAGTTTCTTGATATAGCCTGTGATTGTATTTATCACATTGAATTTTTATCTTTTTGCATTCCAATACTTCTGTCATTGTACTTGCCACATTGCATTATAATTTTTTAATGTTCTTGGCTTCCCTAACACAGTGAACTCCTTGAGTGTTGGAACCATGCCTAATTTATTCTTGCATTTCCATTTCCTAGAATATAATGTATGCAATAGTCATTTAATAACAATTTCTTGCATGAATTCCTGAATGAATGAATGACTCATCATAGCCACCACTAACTCTGACAAAATTACCATGAGTATAGCTTATTTGCTAATTGTATGAAGATGAGATTTAAATGTTTACATTATTAGTTTAGAGATTTTCAGCTCTATGCTTCATAATCACTTGTGGATCTTTATAAAATCCATGTTTGGTTCTCTGTCTTAGAGAGTACAATCTGTTGATCTATTGTTTTGGAGTGGCTTTGATAATTATATGTTTATTCACTTATTTGTTTTAATTTTTCCTCATGATTCCTATAAGTGATCAGATTGAGACAAAAGGAAATAAATAATTTCTAAAGCAAGTAATACAGTATAACTGGCTCAATATTAGAAACTTAGAAAATACAACTAAAAATACAGATATAATCTTAGCTTTCAGTAGGTTTGATTAATTGTAGAGTACCTCTTTGATAATTATTCATATTGATTTGCATATTATTTTATTTCAGTTTCATAACATCCTCAAAACTTAGTCTCGGTCAGTAGTAAGGACGTTTGCAAGATTCAGAACACTATTCACCACCTCCATGACCTTGAAAACTAGCTAGTAATGAACAAGATGACTAGTGTAGAAGATGGAGTTGGAGTTTACAACAACAAATAAATTCTGCCTTGATATTTGCGCTACAGTATCTGTATGGTGATTTAGTGAAGTTTTGATACCTTCAGCTCAACTATAGCTTCACTTGAATAGGGAGCATTGCTGTGATTTGATTAATCTAGTGACAGTTTGTGGTTTCACTTTTCAAGAAGGACAGTAAAATAAGATTTAGTTGTGGTGATATGTACAGTATAGAGTTTCATAAAACCTTATCTCATAAAATGTCTGAATAACTTTCCAAGTGGTAAGAAAGAAGAAAAAAATAAGAATTTATGACAAAAATAATAAAGGACGTTCTGTTATTGAAGGCCTGCTTGTACCGCTGAAACTCAGGAATAGCATACATTGAAGTGGAAACAATCTTGATGAAGCTGCTGATCTAATATAACCGTTCTTTCCTCTTACTTTATTTGTGGAATAGAATCCATACAGATATGAGTTTCCCAACATCATTGTCAATACGATTAGAGGCTTGTATGTCTTGGTTCTAAATCATTATGTATAGTTACTGGACAATTCATAAAACAGATTATTTTACACATAAAGCTTTTATGACATATCTATATTTCAGCACTAAAATGATATGCTCAGAGAGCAAACATTTATATTTAAACTAAAACCAAATAACATAAATATTATTAATAAAGGATGCTATCATAAATAATTGATATTAATCAATGTAGATATATAATAAGGTTTCCTGATTTGAGTTTCTGGATTAGATGAGATGTTGTTATAGATGGTATACATAACCATAATACAAATAAATTGTTTTTGTACTTTGTGAATTCATGATAGTGGATAGTAATGCAGGAGTCTTGTTATCAGGTTTATTCATTTTTATACAGCAATGTGCAAAAGCACTGTACTAATGTGGTTGTGCTTGTTCTCAGCTTCTGAGGACACATGGGTGAGACTGCTTGTAATTGTTGAGGTTTAATAAGACAGAAAGGAGGAGAGGAGGCTAATTAATGCCATCAAACTCTCCCTCCCAAGTCATCCACCCTAACCTCCTCTTATGCACCATCAATTGACTTAGGAAAATCACAGGAGTGAATATGCCCTATCACTGTAAAAGAAAACCACAGGGAAAATGCAATGCAGAAGAAAGCATTTTTAGGCTGGGTGCAGTGGCTCACGCCTGTAAGCCCAGCACTTTGGGAGGCCAAGGTGGGCAGATTGCGAGGTCAGGAGATTGAGACCATCCTGACTAACACGGTGAAAACCCGTCTCTACTAAAAATACAAAAAATTAGCCAGGTGTGGTGGCAGGCACCTGTAGTCCCAGCTACTTGGGAGGCTGAGGCAGGAGAATGACATGAACCCAGGAGGCAGAGATTGCAGTGAGCAGAGATCACGCCACTGCACTCCAGTCTGACCGAAAGAGCAAAACTCCATCTCAAAGAAAAAAAAAAAAAGCATTTTTCGATGCCACAACAGCTTTCCTCATTTACACTTTGTTACTGCTATAAACATTGTATAATCTTTATTGTGTAGGTTGGAAGTAAATTGTTTTGTGAAGTTTCTATATTTTACTTTTAAAAATTTTTACTTATTTATTCTACCCTCTGTTTCATATTTTATTAGCTTTTTTAAAAAATGAAGATATCTAAGAGTCCAGTGTAGTATTTTTTGTTGTTGTTTTTGTTTATTTTTATTTTTTTAGAGACAAGGTTTTGCTCTGTCACCCAGGCTGGAGGCCAGTGTCATGATCATGGCTCATTGCAGCCCCACACTCCTGGACTCAAGCAATCCTCTTACTTTAGCCTCATGAGTAGCTAGGACTACCGGCATGTGCTACCATGCTCTGCTAACTGTTTTGTTTTTGTTTGTTTGTTTGTTTGTTTTTGTAGCAACAGGGTCTTGCTATGTTGCCCAGGCTGGTCTCAAATTCCTGGCCTCAAGAGACCCTCCTGCTTCAGCCTCCCAAAGTGTTGGGATTACAAGTGTGAACCACCACTCACAGCCAGTGTAGCGGACTTGAAGATGAGCTATGAGAGATAAAGGATTCTAGGTCTCAAGCCATAAATAATTCTAGGAAAGTTGCCCATAATTATAATCTTGTGAATTATTTCACAAGTGTAACGAGAGACATGACGAACAAAACTTCCTGTCACAATGAAATCTTCTTCTTCACGGGCTTTTGCTGGGCTAGTCATTCAAGTTTCCCACTTCTTCGTGTGTCATCTGTGACAACCAAACTAAAACATTTGGGAATATTCCAAGAAAATTGAAAAAATTCTTCATCACAAATCACTGTTTTTTGACACTAAAAAGAGCTAATTATTTTAAATGGATATTGAAATCAGAAAGAAAACTAAATAAAATTTTTATTTAAAAAAGTCAAATTAGTGAAAAGCCTCAGGATACATGTTAGTTAGCAGTAACAGTTATTTCCCAGAGAAGGAAAAGTCACAAGGTTTGTGAGAATTTAATGTCAGCATATAAAATTATAAATGAATATAAGGCGCTGTGTGAGGATTTGAAAAGTTTCTGCTCTCAGACAGTATGATAATAAACATATTAATATCATGTCACTAGATGGTAAATAAGTTTTCTGTAATTATCTAAAAAACAACAGCTTCTGTATCAGGTTGATGCATCCTGAGATATTCTCAGTAAATGTCATGCTGTAGCATTTGTAAGATTGTGAATGATTTTGAAATCTCATGTTTGCTTTTTTTCTCTGCTGAAAACAATGACCTGAAACAAGCATAGGCCAAGATGTTTTAAATGTTTTTCCTGTTATCTACAAACAGAGTCTACCGTAGAAGAACTGTACAGACATGTCTGCTGATCATGACATATTAATATTTAGCTTCATGAGAGGTTTTATATCTTTTTAAACAAAGGATCATCCTGAGGTAGTCACAACAATGCTTTTTTCACCAAGAAGTGCTGGTAGCCGTTGTTGAAGTGAAAAAAAAATTACGCATGATGCTACAAAAGTGCTTTACTTTATTAATCAAAGGCCAGTTTACTTGAGAATGTTTTAAAAATGAGGTACACCTGGACAAAACCCACATACGTCTGCTCCACACAGGAATCTGGTGGGTTAGTGAGGAAAAGTGCTCAACAGGGTGTGTGAGCTGAAAGGTGAGTTGAAGGAGTGCTTTACAAAATAATAGACCTGATTCAGCTAAGGCTTTCAAGAAGGATGGCTGTGGAAGCGGGCCTACTTAGCAGATGTATTTCTACACGTGGAACAGTTTAATAGGTCTTTGTGAGGCCCTATAGGAAATGTCATAAAAAGGAAATCGATCTTCTGAGAAATCAGTTGCAAAAGTAAATTCAAGTGTTTCCATTTGCTTGGGCTTGAGTGTATGAAAGGAAATCATCAAGCTTTAAGCTTACATTTAGAAAAACACAAATCCTACTTTGGCTTAACATTTCTATTTAACAGAAATTTATTATATTTGCATAATGAGTTTTTAACATTTATGAAAACAAAAGAGAAAGAGGTTTCAAGAAAGTAAACAGAGCTTAATTACCTTTTTTTCTGAAAAGACTGGCTAAAAATATATTTAGCTTGAAAGAATGGGAGAAACAATCAAGCAAATACCATATATTACATACCATATAGCACATCAAAATCTGATAGAGTGGAAATTTGTAAGAAGTTGTTAGAACATACTTGGATAAGAGAAAAGAATAAAAAAGAAATTAAAGCATGTTTCCCTTCTTGGCACTGCTGCTGTGCATCTTGGAAGGAGGAATGATCACACAAAAGGACAAGGTTAACACAAAGGGCACACTTGTATTAGTTTATTATTGTGTCACAAATGACCAAACACTTAGTGGCTCAAAAAAACAGTCATGTGTTAGTTTATAGTTCCATAAGTCAGAAATCTAGCATGGTGGACTGGATTCTGTACTCAGGGTCTCAGCAAAAATTAGTGTTTGCAAGACTGTGTTTCGTTTTATAGATTCTTAGGGAAGAATCTTCTTCCAGGCCCATTATTTTTTTGAAGTTTTGTTTTATTTTGAAATGACACATAGTAATTTTACATATATATGGGTCATAATATATTTTAATAATACTCTTAAAATTTTGTCTTTTTTTGTTTTTTTGGATGGAGTTTCACTCTTATCGCCCAGGTTGGAGCGTAATAGTGCAATCTCGGCTCACCGCAACCTCCACCTCCCAGGTTCAAGCGATGATTTACCTGCCTCAGCCTCCGGAGTAGCTGGGATTACAGTCATGAGCCACTACGCCAGACTAATTTTGCATTTTTAGTAAAGACTAGGTTTCTCCATGTTGGTCAGGCTGGTGTCGAACTCCCGAACTCAGGCGATCCACCCACCTCAGGCTCCCAAAGTGCTGGGATTACAGGCATGAGTCACCTCAGCCAGCTTCATCAGATTATTTATTAATGCTGTAATTATTATTTATACTTTGCTGAGTTGTTTCATTCCTTATATATTTTGGATATTAACCCCTTGTCTGATTTATAGTTTGCAAGTATTTTCTCCCATTCTGTAGGTTGTCTCTTCACTCTATTTTTTCCTTTGTTGTGCAGAAGCTTTTTAGTTTGATGTGATCTCATTTGTCTAGTTTTACTTCTGTCAACTGTGTTTTTGTGGTCTTATCTTGCCCCGACCAATGCCATGAAGTTTATGTTTACTTCTTGTAGTTTTATCAACGGGTCAATGAAGAAATTAAAAGGGAGATTGTAGCCAATGCAGTGGCTCATCCTGTAATCCTAGCAGTTTGGGAGGCCAAGGTGGGTAGATTACATGAGGCCAGGCTGGATGGTGAAACCCCTTATCTACTTAAAATACAAAAAATTAGCTGATCATGGGGTTTGTTGTCTCAGCTAAAGATTTGTTGTCTCAGCTACTCTGGAGGTTGAGGCACAAGAATTGCTTGAACCCAGGAAGCAGAAGTTGTAGTGAGTCAAGATCATGTCCCTGCACTCTAGTCTGTGTGACAGAGTTCAGAAAAAAAAAAAGGGAGATTAGAAAAATCCTACAGAAAAAGGAAAATGGAAACACAACATACCAAAACCTGTGGATACGGCCCAAGCAATTCTCAGATGGAAGTTTATAGGAATAAATATCTTGATCATAAAAGAAGAAAGATCTCAAATAAACAACCTAATGTTGCACCTCAAGGAACTAGAAAAACAAGAACGAACTAAATCTAAAATTAATAGAAGGAAATAAATAATTATGATCAGAACAGGAATAAACAAAATACAGATTAGAAATAATACAAATGATCAACAAAACAGAAAGCTGGATTTTAAAAACATAAAATCAAGAAACCTTTAGCCAGACTAAAAAAAAAAAAAAGGAAAGTAGGCTCAAATAGATGAAATGAAAGATGAAAAAAATATAATTGACACCATAGAAATACAAAAGATGATAAGAGAGTATTATGAACAACTGTATGCCAAAAAAAATTGGATGGCTTAAAAGAAATGGATACACTTTTGAATACTACAATCTACCAAGATTGAATCATGAAAAGAAAATCTGAACAGATCAATAAGGAATAATGAGATCGAACAAGTAATAAAAGACCTCCTATCAACGCAAAGTCCAAGACCTGATGACTTCACTGTTGAATTCTTCTAGGCTTATTATGGTTGGCAGAATTCATTTTAGAGTAGTTGTATGACTTGGGTTCCTGTTTCATTGTTAGCTATTGCCCAGGGTTAACTCTCAGGCTCTAAGAGACCAAACTCTGGTCCTTACATGTGGTCCTTTCCATCTTCAATGTCAACAGTGACACACTGAATGCTCCTCATGTTTTGAATCTCTTACTCCCTCTTTTACTTCTACCTGGAGAAAACTCTCTGCTTTTAAAAGGTTTCCTTGATTGGGCCAGCCCCACTCTGATAGTCTGCATATTTTTAAATCATATACTTTAGTCTTTCGTTATGTCCGCAAAGTTCTCTCAGACTAGTAGATTTTTTAGTGTTTAATTGAATAATCAGAAAATGAGAATCTACAATGTTATATCTTTAGTGATAGGTACTAAATCAAAGCATTAAATGTGAATTCTTTGAAATATGGGTCAATATGAGGTCATAATGGAGTAGGCTGTACTCCTAATCCAATATGACAAGTGTTCTTGTAAGAAGAGTGAAATTTAGACATGCAGATACACTAGGAAGTGAACATGTGAACTCCAAAGATTTTTGGGTCATCACCAGAAATGAGGAGAGACATGGAACAAATTATCTTTCCCTCTGATCCCAAAGAAATGAAGCCCATTCACACCTTACTTTTGGAACGCTAGCCTCCAGAACTGTAAAAAAATACATTTCTGTGCCTTTAAGCCACCTAGTTTTTGATACTTTATTATAGAAGCTCTAGAAATTGATATAAATTCAAAATAATTTCAGAGCTGTTTGATAGACTTTGTGATATGGCCCCACCATATTTTAAAGTTCATTTTCTTCATATATATTATCTTACTACATAAGATTTATTTTGGTTTTCCAATAACCCAATCCATTTTTTTCTGCCTGATGTCTTCAGATGTTGTTTTCTCCTTCTAAAAAATTCCTTTTCTCAAACTCCAAACAGCTAGCTTTTATTTGTGGATTTTATCAGTTGATTAGTAGAATGCTAAGCTTATTTTGAAATAATTAAATATCAGGGCCTATGCTTAGATTAAAACTATCTTAATCCATGCCAATTGTCTAACATTGAAAACTTTAAGTTCAATTAGAATCCAGTAAATAGCTTTTTAGTAAAAATTTACAGAATATGGAATTATTTAGAAGGAAGCTAAGTCCTGAAGGGTTGATGTAATTTGACTGCAGAGGGATTTCTTATTCTACTTATGTTCTAATACATGAACTTTCTAATCACACAAGTGCAATATCTTTGAGAGACAAGGTTACAGTCTTAGAAGTCTTACTCACAGTGTCAGTGGCATTAGAACCAGAGAGACTCCATGTTGAATAGGCGCTGAGTAAAATAAGGCTGAGACCTGCTGGACTTCATTCGCAGTGGTTAGGCATTCTAAGTCACAGGATGAGATAGGAGGTTGGTCCAAGATACAAGTCACAAAGGCCTTGATGATAAAACAGTTTGCAGTAAAGAAGCCAGCCAAAGCCCACCAAAACCAAGATGGTGATGAAAGTGACCTCTGGTCATCCTTACTGCTCATTATATGTTAATTATAATGCAGTAGCATGCTAACAGACACTCCCACTAGCACCATGACAGTTTATGTGTCAATGTCCCGAAGTTACCCTATATGATCTAAAAGGGGGAGGGACCCTCAGTTCCAGGAATTTCCCACTCTTTTTCCAGAAAACTCATGAATAATTCTTCCCACTTGTTTAGCATATAATCAAGAAATAATTATAAGTATAATCAACTAAGCATCCCACACCACCATTCTACCTATGGGGTAGCCATTCTTTATTCCTTTACTTTGTTAATAAACTTGCTTTCACTTTACTGTATGGACTTGCCCTGAATTCTTTCTTGCACAAGGTCCAAAAATGCTCTCATGGGGTCTGGATCAAGACCCCTTTCCAATAACAACAGGATAATACTACACTGACTTGCCAATTCTTTCTCATAGATTTTCAACAATGGCAGAACAGCAATACGGGTCTAGGTGTTCCTGTATGCGATATCATTCCCATGTATGATAGATGATCTATAAAGATTTGTTAAATGGATTAATAGATGAATGAATGAATGAATGAGTGACACTGCCTTCCGTGTACGCATGTGTTTCTTTGTCATTGAGACCTAATGTCATTGATAAATAATAATTACAATGACTGTTAATAAAAAGTAACATTATTCTGATCAGTTTTTTAAATAAATAAAAATGCTTCCATAACATGACCAAAAAAATTTAATAAAATGTATATTTAATGAATGAAAATATATTTAAATATCTTTAATTATTAAGTGCAAACATATTTTGTTTCTGGGCTTAAGAAGCATGAGGGATATATTTAGATGTTACATTAATAACTTTGTCAGTTATAAATAGTACTCAAATACTCAAACTATTAATAGATGCTACAAATATCATAATATGAAACATGAAAATAAGCTAGAATCTACATAGTGATTTTCTGTTTCATATTTATCTCCCACCCATGGATTTAGATTGGAATTTGGTAAGATATGAAAACCTAGCAGTTTCCACCAAGCTGTGAATAACTGATTTCATATTTTTTTGTAATTATTTTCTTAATCTTGCAATTTTCTATCACTTGAACTTGCAAAACTTTCTCTAGATATCCGCACTCACCAGCAATTTTTTGGAAATTGTTATCATCTTTGGATATATTCATCTTTGCTAACTGATGGAACACTAGGTCCTAAAAATTTCAATTATCATATAAAAATTGAAGCTCATGTGAATGTCTTGTGAGGCACATAATAGTTTGGCAGCCTGTCAATGTCCTACATATTGACAAATTGACTAAGGATCAGTCTTTACTGTACTTAACTGTATATTAACTTTTTAGCTAGTCAGATATGTAAGTATCTAACAGAGATACGTCAGTAGAAATCAAAACACCTGTCTTGACTCTCTATATTTCAAAACTAATACAAATTTCAGGAAAGAAACCTCTAATAAAACACTGTTTCATATTTATATTAGCTTTACTGTCTCTTTTACCGCTTTTTATGGAAAAAGTCATTGCATTAAATATTACATAAATTATATTGTAGTTTAAATTTAGTGTAAATTGATTAGAAATATCTTTAATGGCAAACAGTTACAGAAATGTTTAAAGTGTTGCTGAAACTATCGTTTCAGGATTTTATTTTCAGGATAGATAGCTAAGAGAAACTTATATAATTTTATTCATTAGAAAAATCATCAGAAAAATATAGATTCATTTGGGAGTTTTATCAAAAGGCAGAGGGAAAATTTGTATCCAACTGCCTTTATTTTGATCATGGATTATAAATGTTGCAAAGAACATAGAGATAAATAATTCACAGAACTTTCATAATGAGTGTCAGAGAGATGTTTGAGTGTTTATTAATCTAACTCTAAATGCACAATTAAAATGTGTTTTCTAGTCGATAGTTGTATAGTCTCTAAATTGGTAACAAGGAACCTCTTCATAAAATGCCCTCATTGTGCGTTAATGTGTTTATATACTTAAGGAACAAACTTGTAGTGTCCACTATGCAGCAAGCTGCAAAATATGCCAAGAGTACATAGTTAAGAAAGGCACACATGATTCTTTTCCTCACTGAACCTACTGAGTAGAGGAGGAGCAAAGAAAGTAAGGGAAACTGAGAGAGAACTTTTTTGCGGACACTTAGGCTAGTCAATTATATCTCTAGGGAACAATAAAAAACATTAGAATATATAGAAATTATGGAGTTGTTTTTACTGGGTATTAGCAAAAGAAACACAATCAAAACATAAAGCAAAAGCCTGAAAAAAATATTATCCGTGGAAATTGTTGTGGTTAAATAACTTTTGAAATACAATATAAAACTGATCCATTTGAAACTAGTAAATATTTTACCAATATGATTTTATAGGATATGGAAAGTCACAGGAGACCATTGTTCCCTAGCAATAAAGAACAAACTAAATAAGCTATAAAAAATGTGTGTGTATGTTGTATATGTGTTGTGTGTATGTGTACACACACAAGTATATATGTAAGTTCATAAGAAAGCTGAAGCAAAGATATCTACATGAACTAAATTTTGGTTAATGAAAAGAGAATAATGAACATGACAGAAAGAGAGGAAAGGAAAAATCATCTAAAGCTTAACAATTCATAATGACTATATGTGCTCTGGAAGGATGGTTTAGTCCTAGGAGTCCCATTCACAGGATAAGGTTACACTGACTTGACATTTATATCTCATAGGTTTTCAACAAAGGCAGAACAGCAACAAGAAAAAGATGAGGTAAAACATAAGTGTAGAAAGACCCACTTTTGGTACATACTATGGTCTATCTGTAAAATTCATGTGTTAAAACTTATTCCGCATGAAAGAATATTAGGACATAGCATCTTTGGGAGCTTATTAAATCATGAGGGGTCTGTTCTCATGAATGGGATTAGTCCTTCATAAAAGGTATCCCAGATCATCACCTTACCCCTTGTACCATGGGGGGATACAGAAAGAAAGTGCTATGTATGAGCAATGAATTGTCAGCAGACTCTGAATATCACCTTGATCTTGGACTTCCAAACCTCCAGAACTGTGAGAAATAAATGTTTTTTGTTCATAAGCCACCCAGTTTATGGTATTTCTGTTATACTAGTTCAAACAGACTACATGCATATTACATTATCCTTTCAGTGAGTACACTACGATAATAAGACAGAGAATGGGCCAAGGACAGGATGGAAAAGAATATACTCCAAAGCACACAGAACCTTCAAGGAGTGCATAGCAATAGTCCAGTGAAAGCTAGAAGTAGGGCATCACGGTGAGAGGAGATTTCCTAAGACACAGAAATTACCCAAGATACAGGAGTTGGGCTAGAAAGTAAAGAGAATGGACCATCAGTCTAAAAAGCTGGTGGCTATGTTATAAAGCAGAGAAATCTCCTGTGACGAGAAGAGCTATTGGTCTGTTTCATGTAGAGAGATCAATGAAATCCTACTCATCAAATTCCTGACTCTACCATCAAAACATTATAACCAATGTGAAAGAAAAATAAATCTCCACACCCCAAATCACTAAGCCAAAGGGGAAATGTCAGGCTGGGAACTTTATCAGGCAAACCTGCCTCCCATTTTGTTCTGTTAAATTTTACCCTGGTGATATAAATTGATAATTTATCTTTACAGGTGCTGGACAGAAAACAGAACTCAAAGTCACCCCTCTGGCTCATCTGAGATAAATGCATATAGAATTGCTTCCTCTGCCCTATTATTTACATTACCTTATGTAAAAATGCAGATTCACTGAACTATATGAAGGCAAAAGTGATTATTCCTCTACCTGCCTCTCACATGCAAACTGTGCATTCGGTGAAAGGCTGATCAAAGATTCGTCTCTTATCTATTCAAACCTTTTAAAAATTTCTTTTTTTTTTTTTTTTTTTTTTTATTATACTTTAAGTTCTAGGGTACATGTGCATAACGTGCAGGTTACATATGTATACATGTGCCATGTTGGTGTGCCGCTCCCATCAACTCGTCAGCACCCATCAATTCATCATTTATATCAGGTATAACTACCCAATGCAATCCCTCCCCCCTCCCCCCTCCCCATGATAGGCCCCAGTGTGTGATGTTCCCCTTCCCGAGTCCAAGTGAGCTCATTGTTCAGTTCCCACCTATGAGTGAGAACATGCAGTGTTTGGTTTTCTCTTCTTGTGATAATTTGCTAAGAATGATGGTTTCCAGCTGCATCCATGTCTCTACAAAGGACGCAAACTCATCCTTTTTTATGGCTGCATAGTATTCCATGGTGTATATGTGCCACATTTTCTTAATCCAGTCTGTCACTGATGGACATTTGGGTTGATTCCAAGTCTTTGCTATTGTGAATAGTGCCGCAATAAACATACGTGTGCATGTGTCTTTGTAGTAGCATAATTTATAATCCTTTGGGTATATACCCAGTAGTGGGATGGCTGGGTCATATGGTACATCTAGTTCTAGATCCTTGAGGAATCGCCATACTGTTTTCCATAATGGTTGAACTAGTTTACAATCCCACCAACAGTGTAAAAGTGTTCCTATTTCTCCACATCCTCTCCAACACCTATTGTTTCCTGATTTTCCTTCCACAAGATCTGCCTTTTCCTCTTTAAACACTGAAGTCCTCAAAATCATCTTTGGAGAAAGGCACAGACATGTCTCCTGGATGCAATTCCTTAACCTTGGCAAAATGAACTTCTAAACAGATTGAGACTCGGGCACTTTTTGGTTTACCCCTGTAAGAAACTGAATCTGAACAAAGCTGCAATTAAACCAAGACCCAATTTAACTTCAGATGCAATTGGTTGAACTTCCCAGCCAAGTGTTGCTACAGGAGATATGGGTATACCCATTGTTGGAATAAATAATATATACCTTTCTCCTGGAAAAACCACAGACACTCAATGTCAGCCTGTGAAAGCAGCTGGGAGGGAGGTTGTGCCCTGCGAAACCACAGGGGTGGAGCTGCCCAAGCCCATGGGAATCCACTTCTTGCATCATCATGACCTGGATGTGAGATCTGGAGTCAAAGGAGATCATTTAGGAGTTTTAAAATGTGACTGTCCTGCTGTATTTTGGACTTGGACGGCCGTGTAACCACTTTATTTTGGCCAATTTATCTCATTTGGAATGGCCGTATTTAACAAATACCTGCACCACCATTGTATCTAGGAAGTAACTAACTTGCTTTTGATTTTACAGGCTTATAGGTGGAAGGGACTAGCCTTGTCTCAGATGAGACTTTGGACTGTGAACTTTTGGGTTAATGCTGAAATGAGTTGAGACTTTGGGGGAATGTTGAGAAGGCATGATTGGTTTTGAAATGTGAAGACATGAAATTTGGGAGGGGCCAGGGGTAGTTATATGGTTTGGCTATACCCCACCGAAATTTCAACTTGAATTGTATCTCCCAGAATTCCCATGTGTTGTGGGAGGCACCCAGTGGAAGGTGGTTGAATCATGGGGGCAGATCTTTCCCATGCTGTTCTCATGATAGTGAATAAGTTTCACGAGATCTGATGGTTTTAAAAAAGGGAGTCTACTTGCACAAGCTGTCTCTTTGCCTGCTGCTATCCAGGTAGGATGTGACTTTCTCCTCCTTGCCTTCCACCATGATTATGAGGCTTCCCTGGCCATGTGCAACTGTAAGTCCATTATAAACCTCTTTTGTAAATTCTCCATTCTCAGGCATGTTTTTACCAGCTGAGTGAAAACTGACTGATACACCTACAGATAAAACAAGGGGAGCAAATGAACTACATAAAATCTATGTAATGCTCTCTACTTCCAAGTAGCTACTCTTTAAAGTCATCAGTTAAAAACTTTATTTGGCAAGAATTAGTCTAATAGATGCTATTCTCTCTGAGCAGCATGAAGAGGCAGGAAAGATATAGTTCTAAAGGGAACAGTTTTTCAGCACCTCCCAAGGTAGGTTGTTAAGAGTGTCACTTTATTGTGTTGACTTGACACTCTGAATTCCCACCACGCCTAATCTACATCAATGAAAATGTAAACATAAACATAACAGGTATTTCCTTAGGCTACCAGCCTAGAGGTAGAATAACTGTGTAAGTTAATAACATACAATGATCACCTGTCTTAATCATCCAATTTTCTCCTTTCAGCATTGAAAAGTGGAAATTGCTGTTCTGGTGGCTAAATTTATCTTCTTCCCACCTCCCATTCCCCATAATTTCTGCACGTATTTCTATTTCTAAATAGCTACATTGATTCTTGATTGACTTTGCTAATATCACTGAGAGAATTGATATACTTCCCAGAGAATTCATGCAAAAAATTTGTGCATCCATAAATAATTGTATTGTTATTATCTGTGTATTTGAAGAAACTCTTGACAAAATGTCTTCTTTCCATTCTGGTCTGGGATCCTGCCACCAGAAAAGAGCCATAAGAAGTCAATATATTGTCCTAAACAAAACCAGGTGCTTTACTGCCACAAAAGCATTATCCCCTTACTATGTGTTCCCTCTCAGTCACTGAGCCCCTCACTCACTGAATTAGTGTTATCTGGGTCTTTTCATAATAAAGGCTACTCTTAAAACCACTGTCATAGGCATGGGCAAGGACTTCATGTCTAAAACACCAAAAGCAATGGCATGTCATAGGCATGGGCAAGGACTTCATGTCTAAAACACCAAAAGCAACGGCAGCAAAAGCCAAAATTGACAAATGGGATTTAATTAAACTAAAGAGCTTCTGCACAGCAAAAGAAACTACCATCAGAGTGAACAGGCAACCTACAGAATGGGAGAAAATTTTTGCAATCTACTCATCTGACAAAGGGCTAATATCCAGAACCTACAAAGAACTCAAACAAATATACAAGAAAAAGCAAACAACCCCATCAAAAAGTGGGCAAAGGATATGAACAGACATTTCTCAAAAGAAGACATTCATACAGCCAACAGACACATGAAAAAATGCTCATCATCACTCGCCATCAGAGAAATGCAAATCAAAACCACAGTGAGATACCATCTCACACCAGTTAGAATGGCAATCATTAAAAAGTCAGGAAACAACAGGTGCTGGAGAGGATGTGGAGAAATAGGAACACTTTTACACTGTTGGTGGGATTGTAAACTAGTTCAACCATTATGGAAAACAGTATGGCAATTCCTCAAGGATCTAGAACTAGATGTACCATATGACCCAGCCATCCCACTACTGGGTATATACCCAAAGGATTATAAATCATGCTGCTCTAAAGACACATGCATACGTATGTTTATTGCGGCACTATTCACAATAGCAAAGACTTGGAATCAACCCAAATGTCCATCAGTGACAGACTGGATTAAGAAAATGTGGCACATATACACCATGGAATACTATGCAGCCATAAAAAAGGATGAGTTTGCGTCCTTTGTAGGGACATGGATGCAACTGGAAACCATCATTCTTAACAAACTATCACAAGAAGAGAAAACCAAACACCGCATGTTCTCACTCATAAGTGGGAACTGAACAATGAGATCACTTGGACTCGGGAAGGGGAACATCACACACCAGGGCCTATCATGGGGAGGGGGGAGTGGGGAGGGATTGCATTGGGAGTTATACCTGATATAAATGATGAATTGATGGGTGCTGACGAGTTGATGGGTGCAGCACACCAACATGGCACAAGTATACATATGTAACAAACCTGCATGTTATGCACATGTACCCTAGAACTTAAAGTATAATTTAAAAAAAAGAAAAAAATGTTGCTATTTCATTGTTTTTACTTTTTAAAAAAAAATTAATAAATAAATAATAAAAAATAAAAAATAATAAAAAAAAAAAACACTGTCCTCTCTCTGCACCAGACACTAAATATGATTCACATTGATTTTTCTTTTTGTTCATTCATTCTGTTGTCAGACATCTGGATTTCTTTTCTTCATTCTGTTGTCAGACATCAGGATCCAGATATGATGTAGGGTCAAAAACTCTGCTTCCAGTGTTGGGGTTTATTTTTTGAAATCAAATTCATATATTGTTTCATTTAAAAGTTAACCTCTGAGCAACTTTTAAAATTTAGCCCATTTCATGTTTTTTTCAGAGGGAATGAAAAATTTCTCCTCCACTTAACATTTTATTTTCAAGGTTATATATATGCCTGTTTTAATATTATATTACATGTAAGGATTTTTTTTAAAGATAATTGACAGAGATTTTTTTCAAACAGGATTTTAAAATATATTCAATTCTATAAAGTCAGCTTTTTCTATATTTTTGAAAAAATATAGAAAATATAATTTATGAAAATATTTATTTTCCCTATTAGTATTTAATTATGTGCTTATATGAGCTTTTATAGACAATACAATACTATTAATTAGCAGTGGAAAGGGGAAGAAAGATAGGACAGGAGCACAGGACATAGACCCTGTTTTTCCTCCTCATGTTGCTGTTTAGAAATAGTGAAAATGAATGAATAAAAATTCTTTGAAATTGACATTGAACATCCTACATATACCTGAAAAATAAATGTACAGCAGGAGGGTAGACAGATGAGGTGAGGGCTTTAAGGATAGCTCTGAAGTCACCTGCAAAAAAAGGCATGCAGGCAGCAAGGAAGAGGTTAACTTCACTCAGAAGTATTTCAGTTTAGTTGAAGCCAGGAAGACACTTGCCTGAGCATTTTCCACAACCAGTAATTAGGGAATGGAATGAGGCATTAGGTTTAGGGAAAAGAGTGGAAAGGGGCTTTGTAAGTTAGAGGAGAGGAATGAGCATTAAAGGAGATAGAGGGAGACATTTGAATAAACAAACATATTGAAAGAGATTTTTTAGAAAAAGATGTTTAAACCTTATCTGTGTGTGAAGTGTATTGAGTATAGATAGACTATTCTCTGGAAAGGACAAGGATATGATGGCCGTAAAAGAGAAGTAAGAGAGAAAAGCTTATCCTAGGCTTAGAGCTACAGCAACAGAGAGGGAGAGTAGTTAAATATATTTTCAAAAAAATAAATACCAAAACTCAGGAGATATGAAGTGGAGAGAGTTTCAGGATTGGCAAGCCTTTCAAATTGAAAGCAAAATGTTGAATATATGTGCATATATTCATTTTTGCGGCATAAAGAGCAATGGATTTTTATCATATTCTCAGAGAGAATTGGACTTTTATTATTGAATATAAAGAATAATAAAGGAGCAGAGGTCAAGAAGGAAAAATAAGAGAAAACTGGTATTGAAAGTGATGGCAACATACGGAAAAGTGTGTTGAATTAGAGGTGAAGCAATCAAGTTTATTTTTAAGAGATTCCATTTCATTAACTCCTTTACCAAAATTATGCTAACAAAAGGAAAATAGTAAAAAGCAATTCCAGGAATATGTCACTGATATTTTTGTTTGCATTATAATATATACACTGTTTTAGCTATTTTGGTGTACTGAAATCTTCAATATTTCAATTTCATTATGTTCAGAGAAGCACCATAAATGTCTCTTTCCCCATCATAAGCTTTTGCATCCTGCCCACTTGTTTAAATGACCTTTTTAAATATGGCATTGCAGATGGGATTTATTTTTATGAGTA
Organism: Piliocolobus tephrosceles; assembly: GCF_002776525.5. Taxonomy (NCBI): domain Eukaryota; kingdom Metazoa; phylum Chordata; class Mammalia; order Primates; family Cercopithecidae; genus Piliocolobus; species Piliocolobus tephrosceles. Next base: position 52,793,084 of record NC_045436.1, read on the forward strand.
CATAGTAACTGAGTAACTAACAATCAAATTTCAGTATGAGTGGGAAGATAATGGAGTAGGGAAAATTGAACCCACGACAATTAAGCACATTGTAATTATCATAGATAAGATGGTAACTGACCATTTCAAGACAGACTCAGAGACTGATCAGTCTTTGGTTGAATCATCAAATTACAGGATCAAAAAAATAATTTATCAACTTAATCACTTCAAATTTCAAAGGTCCTAATTGCTAAATGTGAATGATAATTAATTTCTCTACCTGAAAATATACCTTGCATGATAATGGAAAATACTTCTCTAAAGTGGAGAGATGTTAATAACTTACTTAAGAGACCAATTAATAGGTCAAAAGTAATTAGGTAAATGTGTTAAACAGAATCTAAGATTCCCTCAAAGATCATCTGCTCTCTCTGGTGTATATGTCCTGAATAATTCCCTGGTGAAATATTACGGTTCTTGCTACCAGGATTAGGTTTTGTTATTTGGCACTGTTGATTTTTAGGTAGAATGGTTTTTCTGGTAAACCTGATCTAATGATATGAACCTGTAAAAGTATAGTTTTTCTCCAGAGAGTTGTAGAAGAGGAAATCAGATATTGAAGCAAGAGAGGAATTCACTGAGCCGTTGCTGGCTTTAAGATGAACAAGGTCACGTGAAAAGGATCAAAGAGCTAAGAACGACCTCCAGCCTAGAGTCTCAGCAAGAAAAGGGGATATGAGTACTACAACTGCAAAGAAATGAATTCTGTCAACAACAAGAATTATTTGTGAAGAGATTTTTCCCAGGAGGCTCTGAGGAAAACAGCCTGACTGACACCTTTGTTTTGATTTCAGGAATGGTGAGCTAGACTTGTGACCTACAGAAGTGGAAGGTAATACATGGATTTTGTTTTAGGCTGCTAGCTTTGTGGAATTAGATACTAGTGTAACTGTTTATGTTTCCTGTGTTAATGTTGTCTTAGTCAGTGGATATACGTAGATTTAGGTGAGAAACATCTATTTCCCACCACATCCTCATCTTTTGGGAAGCACCTCAAGTTTTCTTTGGTAATCTATCATTATCTGCCATATATTGATACCTTAATTTGCATGGAATTGACCCCACCTCAACTCCAAGGGTGAAGGCATAATGAATATAATTAATACTAATCTTATCCCATGCAATTATTTTAGATTCATGCACATGTTCTAGGTAGATCTCATCAGAGCAGTCATCAGGATTTTTCCTGAAAGTCCTTGGAAACAAATGACCTCTTTGCAGCCAGACATGAGCGAGGAAGCTTATGGTTCTGGGCAGCTTATAACATTTTTGATAAAATAAGAAAAGATTCTGCCCAGTGGCACCAATCCGAAGGAAATAAAACCAGGAAATAGAGGAAGTAACTGATACTTGAATAACAGACAAACCCCTGCCAAGTCCACAACTAGGCAATTACATGAGCCAATAACTCCTTTCATTATTTAAGTCCACTTGACTCTCCTTTCTGCTATTTACAACCAAAATCCTCCTACAATAGTCAATGATCTTCACTCTGAGACTCTTTCGATCTAATTATAAGAAGAATAATTTTGAATTGGAATGCATACTCCCATGAATTTCTCCAAAAGTGATCCTGACAGACTTTTTAGCTCTGATTTCCTTTCCTTGTTTCAGTTACCAAATGCTTCTGTCATTCAGCACTACCTGACTTTAAAGCTGATGATACTAGTTTATTGTTTAGTAAGAGCATTTCAGATTGATGTCTTCCTGATAAATCCAGAGAGACATTTTATCATTGATGTATTTTAAAAGTATGTCTTAGAATGGACCCTGGAAAGATCCCTACAGATGACCAAGTTATCATTTATTTTTACTGTTAGAATCCCAGACCAAACACATATTTTATTCTAAGGCAAATGATTTGCAAAATCTCAGCTCTAATTGTAGACCACTGTACCCAAGCAGTATTGAAAACAGTGTTAGTTTGAAAAGTACAGAACGATCTAAATGTACAGACAGTTATACAGTTTCTGAGGTTCTGTAAATCCCTTCACTGTCAACTAGGATTAAAGAAAATCTCCAAATAAGCATAACACATTCTCATGTTTTGTTTTATTGTTTCACATGCAACTATTATTTTCTTTTAAACTGGTTTTCCTATTTATTTTTTCATCTGGTGTTTAGATCATGCTAGAGAGAATGGGAAAATTCCTGCATTTCACTGCCAACTATAAAATCCATCACACAAAACAATGTTTAAAATATTAAGAATATACTTATTCAAGAAGAGATACATGAACGAGTCAAGAGACATGAAATTTACTGATTAATGGCTATAAATTTAGGAAAGAAAGGTAAGAGCAATCCATGTGTTGTTTGTTTATCTACTGTTATGTAAGCACATTGTCTTGGATTTATATTTGTTTTGCTAAATTTATAACTAAATTAAATAGAACGGATTTTCTTATTCACCATGTACACCTGAGCTGTGAGCTGCAACCAAATGAAAATTATCTGTATTTTCTATGTTTCTGAGTACAAATGATAAACATATTAATTGCATACCTTCTTTACTATTTTGTTTATAAAACTAAATGAAAACTGCTTGATTTTGAAAGAAACAAAATAAAATGGGAAAAGAATAGAATTTTCCCGTTACCTCTATCACAGATGTGTTCTAGTATTATATGAGGCATTGTAAAAGAAGACACCTGGGTTGAGGTGAGAAGAATGTATGCCCCCAAAAACTTGGTTCACTTCATGATATGTGACTTGCTTATCTGGAAAACACCCTGGGTAGTAAGTATATTGTACAGTGAAACTCCTTTGTGAGTTGTAGAAATATTTTGACATAACAGACAAGTTTTGAAAACATAAATTGCTCCTGTAGCCATTTTGCACTGGTAACATTGGACATTGCTTCATCCCATTCTCGTTGTGTATTTATATTATCAACAAAAAGGCATAAATTTTGTCCCAAAACATAAAACTTTAACAATGTTTTCAACTTCTTTATATGCCTAAAAAATATTAACTAAATAAATTCTAAGGACAGGTATTTACTACATTTAGGGATAATACTACATTTTATTGATTGCTAAAAATTAGTAGTATTGATCTACTTTCACACCTGTTCTGGTAGCTTCTGTGCTGGACATGTGACTAGGTCTCATCTCTGCTCACTGGGCTTTTGTGTGCATTGTTGAGTATAAATCTGGAAAAAAAAAGTATTGCCAAAAGCAGAAAATCAAATTATCTTAATTATTTTTATGTTTTATTGGTAAACCCAAAGCCATATAATATGGTTATCTTTTTCCTGGATTTGTTATGTTAATCCCTTTAATTAAACCTTAAAGCCGCAATATGCTGGCATTTAAAAGCTGCTGACTGAATCAAAGCCAAAGAGCTTACAGAAAACAGATGACACATTTTCCCCCCAGGCCACTCTCAGTATCCTAACTTTAACTTTAAGAGGCCTAGACAGCTGAGGTAGTTCTCAGTACCCTCTCTCTGGGAATGCAAAGCTGCAGAGGCAGTGACTGTCCTCTTGGGGCCTTTTAGCAATGCTTCTTAATGACTCCAGGAGAAAAGAACCAGCAGGGTGGGGCTGCCATTCTCTATGCTATACTTGGATATTTGGGCAAGGACTTGCTTTTAGCTAGTATACATTGATTCTTTTTTATTTTCTCACTCAAATAAGAAGCCTAAAATATTATGTAAGAAAAAATATACACACACATGTAAATACACACACTCCGCTGTGGACTGAATTGTGTCTCCCCAAAATTCTATGTGGAAGTCCTAGTCCTGATGAACTGGTGGTGTTTTGAAATGGAACTTTTGGGAGATAATTAGGTTCACACAAGATCATGAGAGTAGGCATTCATAATGGGATTAATGCCCTTATAAAAAGAGATAGCAAATAGCTCTCTCTCTCTCTCCTATTTGAGGACAGAGTGAGATGGGCAGGCCACCATCTACAAGCCACAAAGAGAGCCCTCATCAGGAACTGAATTGACCAGCACCTTGACCTTGGACTTCCAACCTTCCAGAACTGTGAGAACATAAATTTCTCGTTTCAAATACCCAGTCTCTAGAATTTGTTATGGCAGCCTGAGAAGACAACTGAGACACACAAATACCCAACATGGGGAAATATTTTGAAAATTAAAACAATGAAAAATTCAAACTTTTCTTGGCAGGGAACAGAAATTTAATTTTCTGGCATACTTTGGAGTCACTATGTAACATCGGTTATAAAATAGAAAAAAGAATCAGATAAGTAAAGTAGGTTGTACCTTGGATTTGTTCTGGAAACCACCAAGCAGAATACATCATAACGCATAGTCTTATGTTACAATAAAAGTATATTAGCAAGTTCTGGTGTAAATCATCTAATACAGACTATCAGTATTCAACTAAACCAAAATTTGCTCTTAGGAGGTAGTATTTAAATTGTCTTCTTCTATATCCCACCAGTTCAATCAATTGCTTAATCCTTTTGATTCTAGGTGTTTATGCTCATCCCTATTGCCTCCGCTCTTGTTAAGGCCATGAGAAACACATGTCATATGAATTCTCCTAGAGAAAAGATCTACTTTTATGATTCTTTCTTTAAAAATATCTAATAGTCAACAATGTAGTTCTTAAAATTCCTCTGTCTAAACTTCAAAACATTTGATAAATGTCTTAACCTGTATATCAGAACTTATCAATGACACCAACTTTATATATATACTGGATTCCAGTCAAATAGAAAATCTTTTTCCAAATGCACCTTCAGCTGCTTACTGTATACTTCCTCCACAAACATTCTTCTCCATATTAAAGTCTGTAGATACTCTACCTAATCCTCAAAACTTATTGAAATTCCATTTTAAATAAAACATGCATTTACTTATCACATACCACATATTATGTCTTTTAAGGCACAACCTTTGATGTTCAGAAGCTTAAAAATGAACATACACAGAAAATGTAAACATAAATTTGATTATTTTTATAAATACCAGAGATAGATAATATAGTATATGCAATATATATAACAGAAGACAAATGTCTATACAGACATACCTCATTTTATTGTGCTTCACTTTATTGTGCTTTGCAGATATTTTATTTTTTACAAATTGAGGCTTTTCGACAACACTGCATTCAGCAAGTCTATCAGCACCATTTTCCCAACATGACCTTCCTTTGTGCCGCTGTGTCACATTTTGGTAATTTGTATAATATTTCTTTTCCATTATTATTATATCTGTTACAGTGATCTGTGATCAGTGATCTTTGATATATTTATTGCAATTGTTTTGAAGCACCACTAAGCATGCCCGTGTAAGATGGGAAGCTTAATTGAAAAATATTGTGTGTGTTCTCACTGCTCCACCAACATGTAGTTTCCTTGTCTCTCCCTCTCTTTGGGTCTTCGTATTCCTTGAGACACAATAATATTGAGGTAAACCAATTAAGCACCCTGTAATAGCCCAATAGTCTCTAAATGTTCAAGTGAAAGAGAGTCACAGTTATCTCACTTTAAGTCAAAAGCTAGAAGTGATTAAGCTTAGTGAGAAAGGCATGTGAAAAGCTGAGATAGGCTAAAAGCTAGGTTTCTTGTGCCAAACAGCCAAATTTTGAATGTAAAGGAAACGTTCTTAAAGAAAATTAAATATACTACTCCAGTGAATACACAAATAATAAGAAAGCAAAACAACTTTATTGCTGGTATCAAGGAAGTTTTAATGGTAGGATAGAAGATCAAATCAGCCCTAACATTTTCTTAAGGCAAAGCCTAATACAGAGCTAGGCCCTAACTCTCGCCAATTATAGGAAGACTGAGAGAGGTGAGGAAATTTCAAAAGAAAAGTTTGAAGCTAGCAGAGGTTGGTTCATGAGATTTAAGGAAAACCTTCACCATACTAATAGTGTAAGGTGATGTAAAAGCTGATGTGCTGATATAAAAGCTGCAGCAAGTTTTCCAGATGATCTAGCTAAAAGAGCTGATGAGGGCAGCTACTCTACATAAACAATTTTCAGTGAAGACACAACTGCCTTGTATTGGAAAAAGATGCCATCTAGGACTTTCATAGCTAGAGAGAAGTCAATGTCTGGCTTCAAAGCTTCAAAGGACAGGCTGACATTCTTATTAGGAGCTAATGCTGCTGGTGATTTTTAACTTGAGGCCAATGCTTATTTGCCACTCTGAAAATCCTAGGGCTCCTAAGAGTGATGCTAAATATACTCTGTCTGTGCTCTAAATGTGGAAAAACAAAGCCTAGTTGACAGCACATCTGTTTATAGCATGGTTTACTGAATATTTGAAATCCACTGTTGAGACATACTTCTCAGAAAAAAAAATGATTTCTTTCAAAATATTACTGCTCATTAACAATGCATCTGGTCACCTATTGCAGGATCCGACCAGCAGCCTGCAATGCAACAGGGCTCTTTCTTTGTTTCCAGGCAGATCGGCAGGTCGAGAAATAGTAGACACACACAAGATAATGAAAGCTGGGTCCAGGGGTATCACCACCTTCTGGTCCTGTGATGCCACCAATGCACTGGATATACTAGCATTTATGATTAGGGTTAGTGAGGGCGGGGGTAGTTTAGGGAGGAATTTAGGGTCATTCGATTATGAGGTGAGATGGTCACATGGGGACGAAGTAATTCTTTAACATAACATCTGTATGCAGAAATACGGTATACAGAGATAAAAATTTACAATATAGTGTGTGCATCAGTAATTTCTAACAGAGCCTTAAAACAGAAACACAGTCTTTCTATTACCTATGATTAGCAAGATATTAATCAGCAGTAACAGTTGAAGCAAAAGTTGGTTACAAACAATCCATAGAAACAGGACGTGAAGCTAGACAACTAGTTACATCAGAATTTCTCAGAAGGGAGTATGCCTTAACCCTAAAGAGGCCTAGAAGAGCCATGGCAACATGAGGGCATTTATAGCCCTATCTTATCCATGTGAACAGATGCCACTCATGCGTCCATTTATAGGCTCTCCACAAGGGTCACATTCCATTCCCAGAGCTATGAACATCTTCTTTTCTGGGATAGGAATCTTGGTGATGTGAAACCTCCCTGACTGCAATTCCATTCATAGGCTCTCTGCAAGGGGAAGCACATCACATGCTGTTGGCTCATTCTGGCAGCCCAAGCTGGCATTGTCTTTACACCATCTTGCAAGCAATTTTGTATTTTCAATAATCAGGAGCATTTAATCTTTTACTCCATAGCAATAGTTTCAGGGAGTGTCCCTATGATCACCCAAGAACTCTAATGGAGATGTACAAGAAGATGAATGTTGTTTTAATGCCTGCTAAACCAACATCATTCTTCAGCCCATGAATCATGGAGGACTTTTAACTTTCAAGTCTTCTTGTTTAAGAAATACCTTTTATAAGGTGTAGCTTCCTTAGATAGTGATTCCTGGGATAAATCTGGTAAACAATAATTGACAACTTTCTGGATAGTATTCACGATTCTAGATGCCTCTAATAACATTTATGATTAGTGTGCGGTGGTCAAAATATCAGCATTAAGGGGAGTTTTGGAGAAGTTGATTCCAACCTTCATGGATGATTTGAAGGGTTCAAGACTTCAGTGAAGGAAATAACCATAGATGTGGTGGAAATAACCAAAGAAAGAGAATTAGAAATGGAGCCTGAAAATGTGACTGAAATGCTGTGATCTTGTGATAAATTTGAACAAATAAGGTGTTTCTTCTTATGAATGAGCAAAGGAAATGGTCTCTTGAAATGCCATCTACTCCTGGTGAAGATGTCTCATTGAAATAACAGCAAAGAATTTATAATATTGTATAACGTTAGTTGATAAGGCAGTGGGCAGGCTTTGGGAGGATTGATTTCAATTTTGAAAGAAGTTATACTGTGGCAAAAATACTATCAAACAGCATCCCATGCTACAGAGAAATCTTTTGCAAAAGGAAGAGTCAATCAATGCAGTACACTTTATTGTTGTCCTAATCTTAAAAATTGCCACAGTTACTGTCATCTTTAGCAATCACTACATTGATCAGCCAGCGGCCATCAACATCAAGGGAAGACCCTCCACTAGCCAAAAGACTACAACTCACAAAAGGCTCAGATGATCCTTACCAGTTTTTAGCAATAAAGTATTTTCAAATTAAGGTATGTACTATGTTTAGACATAATGCTGCTGCACACATCACAGATCACAATATAATGTAAACCTAACTTTTATACGCACTTGAGAGACTCAGAAAAATTCCTGTGTCTCACTTTATTGTGATGTTTGCATTATTGTGGTAGACTGGAAAATAATTCATATCTCTAAGGTATGCCTGAAATATATAATAGAAGTCAAATGAAGGGGATGACTGGGAAAGAATTAAAACAGAAATGGTATTCGACTGGTGAACAAAGAACACTATTTAGTCATATGTTTTAAAAATTTTAGCAATAAACACATGGATAAATAGAAAAGAATAATAGTAATGTTTGAATTTGTACAGGTAGTTTCAGATATGTCAAAAAATATTGAGAATAGGGTTGTAAGGCTAGTCGAGACCTACAAAATAAAACCAAATAGTGTGCATAAAACAGATCTTAATAAGACTATTTAAAATTTAGAACATTTCACCAACTTTGAAGGTTTTAGGCTTACTTTTTGAAATCTGTTTTATATAATATCAAAAATACTAAAATACTGTCATGTTCCACAAAAAATAATTTTATATGAAGTTTGTGTTGAGTTGCAGCTAACTGACATCACATTTATAAAAATTAAATTAACATTTACTAAACTCAATTTTGTTCACTTTTCAAGTAATTTCATAAAATCTTAAAAATTTTGTAAGACCTGGACACTGTGAACATCCAATGGAGAAAATTACTCTGGCACATGTGGTAGTATTCATTTAAAATTTTTAAATGAGTAAATGCTATATTCAGATTATGTTTCAGATAAATCATTTTAGTGGAATACATGCATATAGGCTAAAAGGAAACAAGAAAACATGTCATAATGGCTGCTTCATGAAACTACTGTTGTGTGACATGTTATTTTTCCTTCAAATTTTATAGCACTTTGGGGGATCCCTCTTATGGTTATGGTAGACTAACTTATAGTAGTTCAATACTTTCACCAAAACCAGTGAAAAAGCCAAAGTAAAAATTAAAATAATTAATTTTTGAAGGCATTGAAGAACTGCCAAGGCAGTTAAAGCTTGGGGAGTGAAAATCACAGACATGTCCATTAAAATACACCTAATACTCTTTACATCACTTAAACTACCCTGGGCTAGAGGCTAAGATGCCTATTAGAACACGGCCAAAAAGCATAGCATAATATTAATCAGTTCCTTGATTATGAATGGCTAAATACTCAATATCTACCAGGAGAAGTAACTCTATGAACATTCCAAAGTGTAAGTTGAGATTTCCAGAAGGCATTGGCATAAATATGAGATGGACCAGAGGTTTATAGAATTTTGATGCATTTCAGATCCCAATTATGCTATGGAGATCTCTAGCTGCCTGGAAGAGAAAGGATACATTTTTTTTTTTTCTAGCAGAAGGCAAAATAATCTATAGCTGCAACATTTTAAAATGTAAAATGCCTGCTATTCATTTGAAAAATATCAGATAAGGAAAGAAAATGAAACAGGCAATAGAAATAGATCAATGGTGATTCAGATAATGAAGTGACTAGACTTGGACTTTAAGATAACTATGAATAATATGTTCAAGAAGATACCAGCATATAGAATGTTATCAGATTATTGGATAAATAAAAATATTCAAACAAAACTTCTAGAAATGAAAAACATAATAACTAAATTAAGAATTCAGTAGGTAGGATTAAGAGCATTTTAGAAAAAGCTAAAAAAGAAGAACGATTTGAAAATAGGTCAGTAGAAAGTATTCAATCTAAAGAACAGAATTAAAAAGAAACTGGAAAGTACGTGGTGTGGGAGGAGGCATGGTGAAATGATTGAATCTGTAATCAGAATCCAGTATAATAAGAATAGAGAATGGAAAAGAAGTAATATTTGAAGAGATAAGATCTGAATTTTCTCTATGGCTGAATAAAGACATTAAGGACTGGATTTGAAGAAATGCTATGAGTCCAAAAAGAATAAGTAAAAGGAAACTCATTCTAGGCACAGCAAATAAAACCACTGAGAATCAAATTTGGAAAGAAACTTTTAAAAACACGAGAAGGAAAGACACATTATGTTCAAAAGGGAGAAACAAAAGACTGTGCATAGATTTACTCGTGAAGTATCTACACATTTCAAAAGATTAAACACATTCAGAAAAATTATCTTACCATAGGGAATATAGAAATAATGAATAGGGTATCTACACATTTCAAAAGATTAAACACATTCAGAAAAATTATCTTACCATAGGGAATATAAAAATAATGAATAGGGTATCAATTTAAAATTTGTAAACATAAGGAAATTAAAAATATACTTCTAAACATCTTCAAAATAAAAACAACATTAAAAATAAACATTTTGAACATGATAGTATGATTATCATTTTAATATTTTAAGATAATAAAAAATATGGCACATTAAGGCCAATCCTTCTGATGAGCATAGATGAAAATGTTCTCATCAAAATGTGAGCTGAAAGTATACACATATAAAGAACAATGCTTCCATGCCAAATTGATTTAACTTGAAGAAGTCAAGATTTATTAAAGATTTTTATACCAATAAAAGCAATTGTTTACATTAATAAAGAAAAAACTTCATCTATTTAGATGAAGAGAAGGCATTTTATGAAATTCTATATACACTCATTGTCAAAATTCTTAGCAAAGTTGGAATAAAGGGCAATACCAAACTCTGATTAAACATTGTAGCCAAGATCATAATTAATAGTGAAACACTGGAAGAATTTCCTATGAGATCAGGAAGAAGACACAGATATATACTATCACCACTACTATTGAACTTTGTACTTGGGACCCCTGCCATTGCAAAGAGACAAGGAAAAGACAGAAAATATATGTATTGGAAAAGAATAAATGAAAATTTGACCTAAGTTGTATTCTATGAGATGTCAGGCTAGTAGAGTTCTCCTAGAATTACACTGTGAAAGAGGGTAGGAAAGCTAACATAGCCTGGAAGCAAGACTGTAAATGTATGCTGTTATCTATTACAAGTGAATGAAACTTTCTCTGATCCTCATTTTTGGTAGGGATAGAAATAATACATTTTCTTGATCAATGGCTGCCTATCTTGTGTCACAGTTCATGCTAAAATACTTTAGAAACAATACCATTTCTAAAACAGCGGCTGCAATTGGTTGTAACACTTGCATGAACTTATGGTCACCTTGCAAGCTCTGCCTTGTTTCTTTAATGGCTAGATTGGTAAAAATAAATGAAAATGTGATGGGAATCACCACCCTTCATCCTTTGGGCTTATACAGGGATGTCCCTAATTTGTGCTTTTTCTCCTGGGATGCAATATTTTTAAATTAAATTTATGATCTCAGCCAGGAAGGATCAGTGTTAGACACTTCCACTTGACCCTCCACACTATGATTGCATTGGGAGAAACAAGCACCAGGTGGGTCTGCCAATTCAGTGAAATAACCGTGATCCTGGACTTTGTATCATGTGACCCTCATGTATCCCTCTCAAACCAAGTGCCCATAATGACACCTCAGTTTTCAAAGTGCCAATGTTTCCTCAAACCGTGTCTAATAGATCTTAAAATATTTGGTGTGCTCATTTAACCAGTGCCCAGTTTCCAGAATAATTTGCTATAAATAGCTTTAGGAAAGGACTGGAGTAAACATGACTATATGCACTTGTCATAATACTGCATCACCCTTTCTCCTGTAGACCTGATCTCACTTTCAGACAGAAGTTTCCAGGTCCCAAACAAGGTTTTGTCTGGAAACTTGGCAAGAAATTATGACTTTTTGTTTTATTAACTTCCTTCAACCTTCTAAGAATAGTAGTGCCTTTACTGGCCGTTTATCTATTTTGTCCCCAACATCATCATGGTATGTTAACCTTCTCCATAGCTCTCTGCTGCTCAAACCCCCTTAGCTGCTTCCCTGACCTTACTATACATTAAAATATTTGCCTCTCTTTAACTCTGAATGACCCATCCTATATATTTATCAAGTCCTATTATCATCATTGCTGTCAGTAAGGCCAGTTCTGCCACACCATTTCTTCCATCAGGCCTGGCCAATACAGCAAAGTTAACTTCTCATTGGTGTGAGTGCCCGCCTCCAGCACATTCTGCCTTGCTTTGGTAACTGCTGTATCTTCCAAGTCTTTTTGTTAAACACAGGGCTTTGGCGGCTTTTCTGTTCATATGTAGCACATCTACTCAAACATGCCCACATCTTTAAACCTTAGAATTCCTTCTTCTACCATTTACCACAGCAATTCTGGCATTTCTACCACATCTAGTAAGAACAAACAGATTTTTCATACTTCTAAGGGCTATCATATTTTAGAGTTCAACATTTTATACCATATCATTGATCAAGCTATTTCCATGCATATCATCTCGGTTCCTGTAGTTTTGTGCTACCCAGGTCCTGCATCTTTAGGACATAGTCTCTGATCTTTTAAATCAAGCCTAGTATGTCCCTAGTTTGGTTATGTTATTCATTACGCATGCTTATTTCAAATTGTATGAGAAACACATTGTGGTAGCCACTCATGGGAGGAATATGTTGCTTGGAAAAAAGAGGCTTCTGCATCATCTTCAAACAACAGGAAAGTGCCAGTCCTTAAGAGGGAGACTTGGTCAACTTTGTAGAATTAAATCTCATATGAATCTACAGATGTTTTAGTTTTGTAAAGCAAATCACGTTAAAAAAAAAAAAAAAAAAGCATGGGTTATTTAGTTGTAAAATGATCTTAATGCAATTAGCAATGAGAGTTACAAAAAGTATTCCACATCACATTATACTACTGAAGATTTTTCAGATGACATTTAGATAAAAATATTGAGGTACTGGATTATTTTTAATATATTCATTTTGCGGTGCCTTCTCTGGCTATCTCTCTATTTTGTCCCTAACATCATCATGTTATGTTAATCTTCTCCACAGCTCTCTATTGGTCCATCCTCCTTGGCTGCTTCTTTGACCTTGTTACACATTAAAATATGTGTGTCATTAAAATACTTTCTTGTTGGTCTTAAGTAATTAGGGGAGAAAAATTGAGTGAAATTATATGACAAATTATCATCAATTGATTGGCAAAATCTTAAATTATGACTTTTCAAATGAAAAAGATAAATATGTAATGTTAAGTCAACTTGAAGTTATTGAGAATGTTAAAAAATCTGATGACACTAGGATCCAGGTTTAGACATGGTATTATATTTAGAAATAAAACTCTGCTGAATTATAAGACATCAGAAAATGTCACTAACTATTTTTAAAGTAATTTTAGGCCCTGGATTCATATATTCCTTAGGAGTCTCAGGAAAGGGCAAGCTGACCATTAGGTGAAATGCATCACTACTGCTTACAGTACTTTTTGACGATCTATATGTAAGAGTTTAGTGCCACCTAGTCAGTTGCTGCTTGTTGAGATTTGTTAACTTGCTGTCATAATATTAAAAGCTGTAGGGATTTTTTTAAAAGCATTTAAGATAAGCACCCAAGAAGTTACTCAGAAGCAGTTCACAAATGTTTCAGTACATGGAGAGATAAATGGTATCAAACTATATTGAACTCTCTATGACCCACTGGACTTTCGTTCAAATTTTGTATCTTTCCCCACAACTTACTTTGAGACGTTAAGCAAGTCACAGTTACTTTTGGCCTCTACTTTTGTATTTTATAGTAGAGCTTCTTTATGTCCCTTCATTCTGTATTAATCTTTTCTCATTAATTTCACTCCTCTTCCCTCCCTTGCTGATGAAAGCTGTACAGGACTATTGAAATTTAACACAGTCCAGTTTCAATCCATTATATGCCCCTTCATCTCTCTCTATATATATATTTACTGTCTTTTTTCTCCCAATTTTGATAAAACTTACTGACTGCCAATCACTTTCTATTTGTGTTACGCAAGTATTCTAGGATGACGCTTCATATTTTTGAACTATGTATATGTACATGTTCCACCTCAAAGTTCTTGGGAAGCAGGGGTCAGGGAGGAGGTGGAGAATGATATGGAGCACATCTGATCTTTCTTATTGACAAAGTTTTGGCGAATCTAGCAGTGTCTTCGTAATTTAGTAAGAAATCATCATATGTTTTGTGTAATCTATTCGTGGAATTGGTGAGATATGTTTTTAAGGGTTGTATTATGATCTTGTTTCAGTGATACAATAGGGACAGATTGGTTCACATTAAATGGTATATGCTATTTTGCACTTTTCCCAGACAACCTTTAATTCTCAGACCCCATTGCATGTGTCTAAAGCCCAGTAGCTCAAAGGATATTGCTACCTTATTAAGAGAATATTGATGTGCTAAGGGTAATTCACTCTTTGCCATGTGAAAAAATTCACCTGTAAGCACAAATACTTACACAGTAACTTATCAGTAGCCTCTTCTTGGACCCATTACATCAGTAAACCACCATGTGTCTTTTGAGTTTGGGTTTATTGTTCAATCCAATTGTAATACACACTCTTTCTCTTTCTCCATATTTAAATATGTATTTCAATATATATTTTAGTAGATATATTTCAAGGATTTCTCAAAGGTCCTGGCACAATAATGTTTTCATTTCTATTTCTGATTGTGTGTGTGTGTGTGAACTGAATCTGATGTATGGATTTGACCCTGAACAGGTGGCTAACTAGGTTTAATCAATTTGAAATATAATAATCTTGGTATTTACTGGTTCTTTTCACTATTTGATAACTGTGATGTTACTAGATAATGAGTTATGTCTAGCCTCGTAACCTAACATTATAGTTACAGAGTATGTTACTTAAATTCAAGATAATAACTTTAATAATTAAAAATCCTGTCTCAGCTATTGACTTAACAAATAACAATTTTACAGAAACCAAGTTTGATCGAATTTTGACGGGATATGCCAATTAAATGTGGCACAAAATTTTTCCAACACAAAAATCTTTGTCATTAAAGAGGAATCTTACATTTCTTATGTGTCTAGGAGTAGCTATATTTTATGTGAGACAGCTTTCAAACGTGTGGACATAAGTTTGAGAAGATCATTCATAAATGCAAATAAGCTTTGTGGACTTGTTTTAAACCATGACCTCTCAACTTTGGCATTATTTACATTTTGGGCCTGGTGATCTTTTGTAGTGCAGCATCTGTAGTGTTCATTGTAGGGTATTTAGTAGCAGTCCTAACCTCTATCCGATAGAAGCTGAGAGCAGCATGCCAACTGTGACACCCCAAGATGTCTCCAAACACTTAAAAATAGTCTTTGGGGGGCCAAAATCATCCAAGTTAAGAATCACTGGTCCAGACATATTTATATGTGTTTTTCAACTGAGTCATAGTGGAAAATTATTTTTGTCTGAATCTATCATCATGCTTTTATCATATGTAAGATGCAGTCATAAGCAAAAGAGAGAGAGTGATTCAGTAGGGAGAAAATGGCAAAATATTCCCATGAAGATTAGATTTCTCATCTCAGAAGGGAGTTGTACATATTTTGAAACCATTTTTAATTATTTTAACTGTGACTCATTATATGTTGCCCACTATCACATTTTTGTAGAATTAGTTTCCAAGAATATAAGCTTATAATTTCATAATACTTTTATCTCTTAAAATATGTATATATAAAAATGTGAGATTACAAACCAGAGTTTCAATAATACTAAGTTTTAGACTAATTTTTTAAATAAAAATGCATGTTTCTTAAATTATGTAGAAAACCAAATGTGGCTTTACACATCACTGTTACAGTAATACTAGCTTTTATCATTGTCCATATATTTCCTTTATTAGGATTCTTATTTCTTCATATGGCTTTGAATTACTTTCTAGTATCCTTTCATTTTAACCTGTAAGATTCTCTTTGCTGTTTCTCACAGGTCAGTCTACTGAAAATGAACTCTATCAACTTTTGTCTATTTAGGAATGTCTTTATTTCTTTTTTCACTTTTAAAGGATAGTTTTTCTAAATATAGGATTCTTGCTTGTCAGGTTCTTGTTATTTTATCTTTTAGAACATTAAATGTATCATCTCACTTAAGGTTCTGATGTAAAATCTGCTTATAATATGTTAAAGATCCCTTGTATCTGACAAGTTCTTTTCTCTTGCTGCTTTTAGAATTATCTTTGTCTTTTACTTTTGACAGTTTGATTGTGTATTTCAGTGTGAATCTCTATAAGTTCATCTAATTGGAGTCGTTGAGCTTCTTGGATGTTTATATTCATGTCTTTCATCAAATTTGGGAAGTTTTCAATTATAATTTCTTCAGATATTTTGCATGTCCTTTTATCTATCTTTTCTTTTTCTAGGGCCCTCACAATGTATCCTCTTGATCGTATTCGACAGGTCCCTTAGGTTCTGATCACTTTTCCTCAATATTTTGTTTGTTTCTGTTTTTCAAGCTCTGTTATTTCTGTTGTCCTGTTTCCAAGTTCACTGATTCTTCTGCCTGCTCAAATATGACTTTGGATCTTTCTAGTGAATTTTTTATTTACATTTTTACAGTTTTTAGCTCCAGAATTTTTCTTTTTGGTTTGTTTTTAGGCTTTCTGATTGTTGATATTTTCACTTTATTCATACATCCCTTTCTTGATGTACTCCATAGTCTTCCTTTTCCTCTTTGAGCATTTCTTAAAAAGTTGTTTTAATTTATTTAACAAACACACCTATAATTAGGTCTTTTTCAAGGAAAATTTTTGTTATTTTATATACTTTATTTCCATAAACCATATATTTTCATTTATTTATGTTCCTTGTGATTTTTTATTGTAGTTAAAATCTGGACATTTGAATCTAATAATGTAATGACTATATTTCAGATCTTCCTACCTTCCCTAGTGTTTGCTGGGGTTTTTGTTACTGTTATTGTTGTTTTTTAAATTGTTGCATGTTGTCTCTGTGCCAATGTTCAGCCTGAGACATAAGCTTAAGGTGTTTTCAGGTCTTTCTTAGCCTGTGCCTTCCCCTAGGCATGTTCAGTTACTTTCTTATTTTCCAATTGTCTGCACTTGATTTTAAAGGTTCTAGTGTTCAATGTTTGGTTTTCAAAAGGAAAATGAGAAAAAAATGGAGATGGAAACAAACACAGACACACACATATAGTCCCTTTAAACACTCTGGAAGCCATTTCAGATGTAGGGGGAGCAACTTGCAACAGTGCAAGGAGGTACAATACAACAAATGCCCCTTTATGTCTGGACTTCTGTGAGTAGAAGCAGCAACTATAAAATAGAGCACAATCTCTGGTATTTGGAGGACAGGGTATTTTTTCCCCCCCTCACTCTGGCAAGATTTGTATAACCTTCTCCAAAAACATGTTCACAGCTGACAGTTCTGGGGCTAAAGGGTGGGGGATGGATAGAAGTTTCTATGCTAAAAGGTGATGCTGACTGAAATTAACTTCCATTTATTACCTATGCCTTTGTAGGAAGTTGCAAGCCTTCTATGAACTCTAGAGTTCCAAAACAGTTATACCAGAATGATTCTGCCTGTACAATTTGTTGTTTAGGTAGGGAAACAAATTTTTGGTGCTTTCTATTCCACCATCTTCTAAGAATCTTTGACAGTTCTTTTTTAGTTAAGAGAATATAGGGGAGATATTAGATACAGGAACACTAAACATAGACACTTTTTTTGCCTCTGTAGTAGACATCTAGTATTTTACTTAGTACATAGATTACTGTATAGAAGTCTTAAAAAAGAATCTATGAGACTATAGTTGTATCATTACCTTACAGATAAAAATGTTAACAAAATAAAATAGAATATCTAGTTTGCAAATCAGGGTGAACTTTATTCCAAAGCCTATACTCTTATTTATGGATTTAGTGTAGACATCTTGGCTCAGAACTTGCAGACAGGATGACATTTATCAGTAAGTCTCTGATCTGCTCATACTAAAGACATTATCTGAATTGGATGCCATGTTGGTTATTTTCAAGAAATGCAACAGGAGAAAATAAAGAGTGAATAATGTCAGTTAAAGAGTATATTGTCTAAAGTTTCCTTTGACCACCAAGTGTGCACTAAATGTCCAATAGAGGGATTCTGTTTTGCAGTGATAGCATTTCCCAACCATATTGCAGCAGGCTATTTGTATTTTTATCCCATCCACATCTTAAGACAGTAATCTGGTGATAGGGTTTAGTGTCACACAGTGCAAGGCAAATAATATGCAAGAAGCAAATATTTATTGATCACACTTGAACTAGGCAAATGAAGAGCTTATTATTTTTCCAAGTGTTAATTAACAGACACTTTGTGAATTATATCATTTTGTATTTGAGAGATATGTACTTAGCTTACTCTATTTTGCTACCTAATTAAAATCAGAGACATGAGTTGATTCCTGAAAATTTAAAATTCAAACTATTTTGAAGCTAAACACTATTTTTGAAGATATGTGCCTATATTACTATTTATCTGTCCATTTATTTACCTACGTTAGTCTGTAGTCTTTTGAGGTTTTCTGAAATTAGACCCAGGATTGGATAGTTTTAATACTTGCATTAATTTGTTATTTGCATATCACACATTGGGGAACAAAATGTAAAACCACCTGTCTTAGTCCATTTTTGCTGCTATAGTTACCACTGACTGCATAATTTATAATAAACAGACATTTATTTGGTTCACAGTTCTGGAGTCTGGTAAGTCCAAGAGCATGATGCTGACATCTGGTGAGGGCCTTCATGTTGCATCACCCCTTGGTGCAAGGCAGAAGAGCAAGTGAGGGCAAGAACAAGTGAGCAAGAGAGAGCCAAATTGGCTTTTATAACAAATCCACTCTTGTGATAAAAAAACTTACTCCTACAGTAACAACATTCATCCATTCATAGGGGCAGCACCCTCATGACTTAATCACCTCTTAAATATCTCAGCTCTCAACACTGTTTCATTAGGGATTAAATTTCTAACACATTAACTTTCAGGAATACATTCAAACCATAGTACCACCTAATGGTGCAAATTCTGACCCTTAATAAACTGAAGAGTGGAATTGTGTTTAAGGCTAAGGGACTCAAATTTAATTCAATTTTGCTTAGAGTGGTAAGAACACTGATTCAAATTACATAGATGTTTCACTTAGGCAAAGACAAACAAAACATTACCATTTAGTAGAAAGCATTAGAATGATTTTTTTTTTTCTCCCACAGCAAACCCTCCAATGACCAATTTCTTCTCTCTTTTTCTTAAAAGATATCTGCATCAGTATTTGTACCACAATATTTCAGTGCACTTCTGGAAGTAATAGTCTTTTTTGTTCCTTACAGACAAAGCAAATAAGGATCCTTCCTAATTGAATGAACACTGAAAATGCAAACATCCACCTAGTATACTATTTAATTATAGTTATCTAAATTAAAGTATATTCACTATAAACTTGAGTGGTATACATTTGATTTTTTAAAATGTATGGTGTAACAGAATAATCAGATGTCAAATAACAACTGCCTTAAAGTCAGAAAAATGTTTCACATAACACAGCAACAGTAAAATTTCTATTAAAACAGTCATTTTATAAAGTATTATAGAGTATAATTACATAGATAACACTTTTGTGTTTAATTTCACCACTTGTCACCAATGGCATGAGTCTTTCAACATCCTTGTAAAGGAATACAGGTTCTGGAAGACAACAGAATAACAATTCGAAACATGAATATTAAGTGTTATACTACAAGAAAATGTCAGATTTTAGAGGGACAGTGAAATGAGCTGGATAAAACACAGACAGACACAATGATGGCAGAAATATATACTACAAAATAAGGAAGAAAATAGTTGTAAATTAGTTGAGACTTTAAAAATGGCTCATGTTTGTAATCCCAACACTTTGGAAGGCCAAGGCAGGAAGATCATGAGGTCAAGAGTTCAAGACTAACCTGGCCAACATGGTGAAACCCCGTCTCTACTAAAAATACAAAAATTAACTGGGCGTGGTTGCAGGCACCTGTAATCCTAGCTACTTGGGAGGCTGAGGCAGTTTGAACTCAGTAGGCAGAGATTGCAGTGAGCCAAGATCGTGCCATTGCCCTCCAGCCTGGATGACAGGGAAAGACTTCATCTCAAAACAAACAAGAAACAAACAAAAAAGCATGCAGGATAATAAAGTCAGAAATTCAGAAAATGAACAGTGCAAGGGAATTAAAATGCACAAAATTAATGTAGATCATATGTGAAGTCAAAAGGCTTATTTAAACATTCTGCAATAATAGCCAAGATGGAAGTACTGTGCACATTTTTTTCCCCAAAATAATATTGCTAGTTAGAAATCACAAGAAGATGCTTTCTATCTAGGAGGGAGAAGATGTGCCTTTTTTAATGAGGAGGAAAAGGTTTCAAAAAAGATTATCACTTCAAGAAGTGCACTGAAATAGCTTGGTGCAAATATTGATGTAGATATCTTTTAAGAAAAAGAGAGAAGAAATTGGTCATTGGAGGGTTTGCTGTGGGGGAAAAAAATCATTCTAATGCTTTCTACTGAATGGTAATTCAAGTTCACCTACAGAGAACAATGCAACTTCTACTGAAAAATATCTTCAAGAAATAACGTTACATAATTGCTTTGATATAAGCAAGAAATCCTATGAATAAAATATTTTGCTTTCTCTAATTTTATTTTAATGCAGAATTGAGAAAAAAGGTCTCTTTTCTGGCAGAAAAAAAGGGTGTTTACAGATGATGAATCTTCACATTTAAAGTATAGGGAAATTTACATTTATGATTGCATTATGATATGTATTAAAATGCTTAAGAAAAATGTAAAGACTAAATGAAATGCTGCTTTCTAATGACAAATTATTAAGCAGTTTTAAGAACAAACTTTAGGTTAACATTTATAGTACATATTGAGTCAATTGAACCGTACACTGTGGCCCCAGGTAACTTAAGAACTTAAAGTTACAAAATAAAAGAAAGTGAAGTAAATGCCATTACGAATCTAGCAGACTTTCATACTGAGAGAAGAAAGGATAAATAGAGGTTAGTTTTAATTTGAGTTTATAAATGCCCTACTTACAAGTGTGCTTTGGGAAGTTCTGGCTACTATAACAAAATACCGTAGACTGGGTAGCTTATAAAAAGCAGAAATATATTTCTCATAATTCAAGAGGCTGGACGTCAAAGATGCTGGTGTTAGCATGGTTGATTTCTGGTGAAGTCACATTTTTTGGGTTATAGACTGCCAGTTTCTTGTATCCTTTCATGGCAGAAAGACAGCGACAGCGCCCTCTGGGGTCCTAATTATTTATTATTTGTTGCATTTATTTTTTCAATTCAGGTATATTTGACAATTGAAGATTGCATATATCTAAGGTTTACAATTTTATGAATATATATATATATATTCATATGTATATATATATATATATATATACACACACATATAGTAAAATGATTACCATGACCAAGTTAATTAATATATCCATCATC
This sequence comes from Piliocolobus tephrosceles, assembly GCF_002776525.5. Taxonomy (NCBI): domain Eukaryota; kingdom Metazoa; phylum Chordata; class Mammalia; order Primates; family Cercopithecidae; genus Piliocolobus; species Piliocolobus tephrosceles. The sequence goes on from NC_045436.1 coordinate 52,814,645, forward strand.
TCAGATAGTATCATTTTCCTTGTTACTGCTTTACTATGTTTCTTATTTTGGTGTGGTGAGAACACTTAAGATATACTCTCTTAAGCTGAGAATGGTGGCTCACACCTGTAATCCTGGAACTTTGGGAGGCCAAGGCTGGTGAATTGCCTGAGCCCAGGAGTTTGAGACCACTCTGGGCAACATGGCAAAACCCCATCTCTACAAACAATACAAAAACTAGCCAGGAGTGGTGGCATGCACCTGTAGTCCCAGCTATTCAGGAGGCTGAAGGGGGAAGATCACTTGAGCCCAGAAAATCAAAGCTGCAGTGAATCTTACATTTGCCACTGTACTCCAGCCTGGCTGAGGAAAGTAAGGCCTAGCCTCAAATAAACCAATAAATAAAAATATATACTCTCTTAGCAAATTTTAATAACAAAACAAAATATTGTTAATTGTATTCACACTGTTTTATGCTATACATTAAAAATGAGCAAAATACATGAGTAGACAATTCCTAAAAGGAGACATACAAATGGCCAACAAGTATATGAAAAAGTTTTCAAGTCACTTATCATCCAGGAAAACAAATGAAAAGCACAATCAGATATCACCTCATGGCTTTTAGAATGACTATTATCAGAAAAATAAAAGATAGCAAGTGTTAGTGAGGACGTGGAGAAATGAGAAACCCTGTACACTGTTGGAAAAAACATAAATTAATACAGTCATGAAAAACACTATGGAGGGTCCTCAAAAATTTAAAAAGAGAACTAGCTTGTGATCCAGCAATTCCACTTCTGGCTATATATCCAAAGGAAATTAAATCAGAATGTTGAAGAGATATTTACCCTATTTCCCCATGTTTTATTGCAACTTATTTAACAATAGCCAAGATATTGAAAAACCCTACATTTCCATTGGTAGATGAATAAAGAAAATGTAGTATATACTTGCAATGGAATATTATTTAGCCTTAAAAAAGAAAGTCATTTTGACTTTTGTGATGTATATAAACCTATAAACATTATGTTAAGTGAGACAGGCCAGACACAGAAAGATAAATACCACATGATCTCACATACATGCAAACTGAAGATAGCTAGGAACTCACAGCAACAAAGTAGAAGGGTGATTACCAGCGACTGAAGGGAGGGAGTAATAGGGAGATATTGGTCTAGGGTCCCTTTTATAAGGGCACTAAAACCATTCATAAGGACTCCACCCTCATGACCTAATTACCTGGCAAAATCCCTACCACTTAATATTATGGGGTTAGGATTTCATCATGAATTTTGAGGGGACACAGTTGTTTAGTGTATTATACAAGTTAGTGTTTAAATATTAAGGTTAACTGAATAACTGTCATAATTTATACAAGAATAGAGAAAATATAAGTAGAAACATAAAAATAAAAATTGAATGAAAACCTCAGTTATTATCCATAGAAAAGGTTAAAACTGGTTTGTATTGGGACAGTAGATATTCTGTTGGGTCAGCACAAAGTTATCAAATGGTTTTAAATTAGTTGAAAATATTTAAAGTAGGAAGATTTCATATAAAACCCAGAATAGAAACTTTTTAAATAACAGCAACAAAATAAAACAAAACAAAATATATGGAAGAAGTAACTGAATTTGAACATGCCATGGATTAGCTAGGTCAAGTGGTCACTAGCTCATTTAAATGAAGCATGTACTTGCCAGTTTTTCGTAGTTCCTCAAATAAACATTGTCGCATAACAGCAACAAACCACTTACTTTACACAGCAATATTAATGACATGGCTCTGTAGATTTAATGCAAAGCAGAGATATATATAATTTAAAGACCTTACTGAAATGTTTTGATCAGGTTTTTGACATTATAAACGAAAACAATCAAAGAGATTTAATAAAAATTGAGTTTCTTGTAGCAGAAAATTTAGAAACAAAATACATAGAGACAAAATGAATCACATAAAAATTAATTAATGATGCTGCCACCTAGAAATATACATCAGAGACAATTCTGGATTTACCCGTTTCTAGTTGTGTAATCTCAGACAATTTATTGTATTTATCTAAGCCTTTATATTCTCACCTACAAAAGTAGAAATTAATAGCATCAACCTCACACATTTATTCCTCGCATTAAATGAGACAAATGCTTAGCTTTTTTGCCTTGCAAACATTAAATGTATGCAGTAGAGTACTATTAAATAATTCTTTGTTAACTTTTTACTTTAATGTGTTTATCATATCTTCAAGAACTTTAGGAATTAATTGAAAACAAGGAAGCTCTTACCATCAATAGTGTCCTATATCTAGGGATGTTTTTCTCATCCTCTTCAAGTAAATGAAGCACATGTTACTCAGTATGAGATTATTGACATTGGCATCTTCTGTCAAAAGGAGAAAGACATTCCAATGAGCAGATATTTTACTCCGCAAAAAGAAAAAAAAAAAAAAAACCCATTATCTTTGCTCTGAATGTGTTTTGTACAGAATCTTCGAAGTGTGTTTCAGGAGGAAATAAGAAGATTTCTCTATCAAAGGAAAATGTAAAACCTTTATATTATGAAAAATATCTAGGAGTCCTTCTATATAGCATAGTCGAATTTTCAGAAGTGTAAAAAGAATAACAGAGTGGCAGAATCTCACAGTCTTTACAGAAGGTACTGAGGATATTATATGGGACCTCCGTTCCATAGAATTATCAGTAAATTCATGGCTATATGCAAACGACTATCTTTTTGAACTTAATGTGGCAAATTTTGGAATCATTCAATATGAGGAAGGAATTTTGATAGTCCTGGTTATCTGGTAACACAGCGTCTTGCCCAGTGCTGGATCATCCAGTAAGAAGGTCAAACTCATGCAAGTGCAACTGCGCGCGAGCGCGCGCACACACACACACACACACACACACACACACAGGGGCATGAATACACACACCCCAAACAAGGTAAACCAGCATGATGTTCTGTGAAATTCAAGACTATCTAGGTCTCTGTACTGTATTGTAAAAGAGAACCGAAAGTTGATATAGAGCTTAGTTAAGACAGTGAATGGCACCGCTACCACTGCAAGACAAAAGTAAACTCCTATTTATTTTTTTTCATTAATTGGTATACAGGTGTAACAATTTCCTGATCAATAACTGCATACCAGATAACCAAGTGTACAGGAGTTTGCTCCAAAATGTCTGGTTTGGGAAATGCCATTTGAGATACCACCTGATGACAATTTCAAAAATTGACAATGTTTTTTCAAAAGTTTTGGCTTCTGCGCAAGGGAGACATACAATTTAAACAGTCATCTGATGGAAATCACCACCAACAACATCTTTCAGATGTAGGTGACATTAATCTCTTCAGTTCCCTCAGAAATTGAATACCATTTCTGGTTTTTATAATGTGGATGTCAAGGAACTCATAGAGCTTCCACTTATCCATTCTTATAACAACATTTATTGCAAAGGTCAGCAAGAAAATTTACGAATTCTGCCAGTTGCCAAATATGTATTACAATTATTCATTTCGAAGTGATGGAAATATATTCAAAGTGAAACCACAGTAACACTGATTCCATTGTCTGACAGATTTTATTTAATACTTTACTTTATAACTGACAATCCCCAGTCCTTATGTATGGACTATAGTGAGAAATTGGGTCTCCAGAGAATATCTTCAAAATATTACTAATATTTAATAATTTCTGGAATATCATCATATTTTCCTTTCCCCAGAGAACAGCCACCATGGTAAGTGGTTTCAGGTTCCTTTGAGTGATTTGTAGTATACAATTATGTCATTTTAAGGGCTTTTATTCAAGGAAATCTAACCTTCCCGTTAGTAAAGAAGATATGCCTCTGTGAATGCACTTGAAATCAGAGCGTCTGCACTTTGCCATTGTGGTGACTTAAGCCAAGTTTCTTCGGAACAGATGTAGAATTTTTTCAATTATATAGATCAAATAATATTTTACTAGCCTGACAATTCTTTTATATCTAGGAATCTAATAATTAATTAGCAGCCATCAAAAATCCCTGAATGTCAAAACATTTTATTTGCCAATCCACTCCAGCTGCCCATTTGATGGGCACTTTTATTAAGATAATTACATTTTACTATCTAAACTTTGTCACTCCAGGACCCAGCAGTCCCATGGAAACTGAGGAGCTCATTTCAGTGCAGGCAGATTTCAACACTAACCTTGGCCTTCTAAGCACTCCAGACATTTCACAGATGCTGGAGCCCAGTTCTTTAAGGTAATTAACAGGACCTCAGTAAAGGAATTGTAGTTTGGGCCTTTATGGGGAAGCTAGTGGATATACATCACAAATATTTTCTAACATTTTCTTCTCCCTAAATCTAGATTGCTTCTTCCTTCTGCCAGGGATGTCCTGGTGTTTGAATCTCATTGAATGCGGTCAACCTTTGTGTATAGTATTTAGTGAATGATCAAAGTGTAACAGCCACCTCCAGATTCTGGAAATTGCATATTAAAGTCATAATCTTAAGACAATGCTAACATGTAGAAAAATTTGAGTCAATCTCCTTTTGCATCAAACTTTGCCTTCGTCCCCAGGAGCATGCTGGAATCTGGTTTTGTTATGGGTCTAGAGACAAAGAGGAGTACTGAGCATGGGCCTTGTGGAAAATAGATACCTTATTGCAAAGTGAGGTTATTATGAGACCTTTAAGCAGTAAGAAGTACCTCAGAAAAAAAGATCAGGCTTCTTTCACTGCTGGCAGAGTTGAAGTTTTTCAGATTCTTCTGACTCCAATTAAAGGTCCCCAATCCAAACTCAGAAACTCACTTTTCAATGTCTTAACTTTAATTTTAAGAAACTCAGTAACACGTTTTATTCAACTTGCATTACTATTCCCCAACTGGCATTATTAAATTTAGAGTTTAATTCTTAGCCATGTCTGCCCCGTGGCTATAAGAAATAGGATATTATTTCAGGGCCACAATGGAAACTTTCTGGTACTCTGTGTTTTGAGCTGAGAGATTTTATGTGAGAGCTTATTATTTTTTCAGTATAGCCAGAAGTAGCTGTATCATACTATGAATTTTATAGTCGTCATTTCTACCATAATGACTAAAAGGAACAACAATTTCATCTCCAGAACAAACAACCAACAGATAATTACAACATCAGTGGTAATGATGTAACTTTATGCCATGGATTTATGATATACTTTTCTCACTGGCAAGAAACTCCCCACTATGTTTCAGCTTAAATAAGTGTGCAATCTAATTTCAGAAGCGCAACTTAAACGTTCCTTAAAACTCTTCTAGTAAAAAGAACTATATTATATTAATGTTAGGAAAATAGAATCTATATTAAATAATTCAATATACGTAGTATAGTACATGGAACTAGTATTAGAGGCACTGAAAGATGAACAAAGGAGGATATCAGGCAACCAGAAGCCACTTACAGAAAGTCACTTAACTGAAGAAAATATTACCAGTTATCATATAATGTTACCAGAGACCGGGAACAGTGAACACTAGGGAGGCACTTAAACATGGAGCTAAAGACACCCCTTAGGTCTACCTGTAGGACTAGGGAAATGGATGGAGGAGACATTTCACGGCAAGGCTGAAGCAGGAGCCTGTGCTGGAGCTGTCACTGGAGGGTTGAAAGGTTTTACCATTGCTTTTCTCAACTCCATCTCTAGTTTCTCATCAGCACATCTCATTGACTGAACCTAATTGCAATTAGTGGGAAAAGAAGCCTGAGAACTATAATGTACCACAGTCAGTGCTGTGATGTGCAGGGGAAGGGAAGTGAGTAGATAAGAGCGAACAGGGATATGACTAGCACAATATTTTTATGCATTCATGCCCAAAACAGATCATATAGTCTAAATAAGAAGTCATGTTTTAATTTGTAACAGTAATACTTAAGCTATTTACCTAATATTAAGAAAAATTTTAAAAAGTGATACTTTTTTCTCAGGTTATCAACAAGGCTAAATAAAAAGACTCTTCAGCATAAGAAGAATATGCATACATTCTACTCTTAGTTTTCTATTTCTACTGTAATAGATTAATAGAAATTTAGTAATTATAATGTACATTTAATCTTGTGAGGTTTAAAAATATTATCTCCCTATTAGTATTCTATTACTGTATGACAAATAACCACAAACTCAGAAGCTTAAAACCACATTCACTTACTATCTCACAGTTCTGCAGTTCAAAAGTCTGAGCTGGGCTGACTCAACTGGGCTATCTGTTTACGTTCTCACAGGCTGATATCTTGGTTCCTGCCAGGTTGGGCACTAGAAAATAATTCACTACCAACTTCATTCATTGTTGGCTGAGTTCATTCAAAACTTTTATGCTTTTAGGATGGAGATATCTATTCATTCCCTTTCTAGCTTTAGGCCAGCGGTACCTGTTTTCCTTGGCAGGTGATTCTCTTCACGTTCAAACTATCAAGGGCACATCAAATCTTTCTTGTCCTTCAAATCTCCTCCTGTTTTACTACAAGTCACAGAAAAGCAGGCTTTTAAGGGCTCATATGCCCACTGGAACAATCTGCCTATCTTAATGTTAATTGTTAACATAATATACTGTAACTAAAGGAGTGAGATCTTATCCTATTCACAGATTGCAGGGATTAGGGTGAAACCTCACTGAGGGGCCATTTTAGAAATTCTGCCTGCCACAGTGGCACACCTCCAATAAGGGGCAGTGATGAAAAGCATTTTTATGTCAACATCTGCTTTGAACTTTGAGCGTAACAGCATTGATTACCATTGATGGTGGTAATGCAATTAATGTTTTTAAATAATATGGGAGTTCTGTTTGATGATAGCATTTTAAATTAAATCCTGAAATAAACAGTGATGTTTGTGAAAATGAGAAAAATTCCATCTGTTTATAGTAAACAAAATGCTTGCACTTTTTGAATAAAGATTTTTTTAAAGCAAAATAACACCATAAAAAAGGAAATAGGATTATAAAAATGTCTAAGATCCAAGGTTCCAATAGACTTTCTTAGGTATATTACTTTCTAGATTATTTCCATTTTCATAAAGAAGGAGCTATTTGAGTGTCAGGTAACATTCCACCATTAATTCTCTCAAAGCATGGAATTGTCTCCCTGCATCAGCTGTGCAGCATTTAGATAGCAAGCCAAGAATGTGTCTGTTAATTCAGAGTCTTTCTTAGCCGAAAAACATCATGGACCAATTTTTAAATCTAGAAATTGTTATGAGTATCCTGTGATATTTTCCCAATTATTTCTAAATTATTATTTTCTTCTTTGGAAATAGATTGTGTTGATTTTACAAGGAATTATATATTCTTCAAGGAAAGATCAGTCAACTATTAGCTTTGTATTATTCCAAGACAATATATAATAATAAACATAGTGTACTTTTTATATTAGACAGGTGCATAAAGCAGACTCTTCATTGTTGAAAACCCAAGTGATTGCCATTAGCCACTTTAGTTTCACAGCAGGTTACATAAATTATTATTATTTAATTAGCATTCCGACAAGTTGAGGAATTCTTTACCTGCACTCAGATAACATACAGAAAGTAATTTGAAAGCATTTCCTGCCTTAAAAAACATCAGAGCTAATCAAAGAAATCAGCTTCAATTTTATTCTTATCAATTACCTGGGGATCATTAAACCAAATGACAGAGGAAGAAATGTTAATTATAAATGCTGTTTTAAGACATTTGATTTTCCATAAGAATAGATTTCTGTAAACAGAATAATATAAATCAACATTTTTTATTGATATAATATCAATGATACCTTTGCCTCCCTTTCTAAATAAGTAAAATGGTATAATATGTATCATTTAATATCTGAAGCATCATTAAATTCCTGTTTGTTTCTAATTCTAATGTAAGCTATAACTAGTTATTCTGAATTATTGACTATCACATTAAAATTTTCATAAGAGAATCTCCATGGCAGAAGCACATATAGATTTACTTAAGAGAAATAACTCTTGTGCTGATAATGCTGTAGAACGTCACAGACTAATAAGAATGGTAAGTGTATGGAAATATTTATATATACATATATATATATATATATTTTTTTTTTTTGAGGTGGAGTCTTGCTCTGTCACTCAGGCTGGAGTGTTGAGGCATGATCTTGGCTCACTGAAACCTCCACCTACTACATTCAAGCAATTCTCCTGCCTCAGCCTCCCAAATGTGTCCGAAATTGGTGGGTTCTTGATCTTGTTGACTTCAAAAATGAAGTCACACACCCACGTGATGAGTGTTACAGCTCTTAAAGATGGTTTGTCCAGTATTTGTTCCTTCAGATGTTCAGATGTATCCAGAGTTTCTTCCTTCTGGTGAGTTCGTGGTCTGGCTGACTTGCTGACTTCAGGAGTGAAGTTGCAGACCTTCCCGGTGTCACAGCTCTTAAAGTCTGCACATCTGGAATTGTTTGTTCCTTCCAGCGGGTTCGTGGTCTCACTGGCCTCAGGAGTGAAGCTGCAGACGTTCATGGTGGGTGTTGCAGCTTATAAAGGCCACACAGACCCAAAGAGTGAGCAGCAGCAAAACTTATACTGAAGAGCGAAAACACAGTATTTCCACTGTGTGGAAGAGGACCAGAGAAACTGCCTCTGCTGGCTCGGGTGGCCTGCTTTTATTCCCTTATCTGGCCCCACCCAATTTACCAATCCATTTTACAGAGAGCTGATTGGCCCGCTTTACAGAGAGCTGATTAGTCTGTTTTGACAGAGCGCTGATTGGTGCCTTTACAAACCTTTAGCTAGACACAGAGCACTGATTGGTGCATTTACAAACGTTTATCTCGACAGAAAAGTTCTGCTGGTACCCACCTGACCCAGAAGCCCAGCCGGCTTCACCTCGAAATGGCACTCACTGGGGATTTTGTGGCAACTAGCCTGGGAACTCAGGCAGCCCAGAGGGAGCTCCTCCTCTGATCAAGCCCATCAAGTGCTGGCAGGCTGAGCCTGCGCCCACCTGGAACCTGCACTGACCCCGCGAATGCCTTGCGCAGCCGCGGCTCCTGCCCGCGCCTCTCCCTTCACATCTCCCCACCAGCCGCCTCCAACCTCAGCCAGCCCCAGCGAAGGGCCCCCACAGCGCAGTGGTGGGCTGAAGGGCTCCTTGGGCATGGCCAGAGCAGACGCCGAGGCCGAGGAGGAGCCGAGAGCAAGCGAGGGTTGCTAGCACATTGTCACCTCTCAAAAGTACCTGGGATTACAGGTGCCTGTCACCATGCCCGGCTAATTTTTCTATTTTTAATAGAGAGGGGTTTTTGCCGTGTTGGCCTGGCTGGTCTTGAACTCCTGACCTCAGTTGATATGCCTGCCTCGGCCTTCCAAAGTACTGGGATTGCAGGCTTGAGCTACCGTGGTGGGCCAGGAAACGTATTTTATGCAACATTAAATAAGATTACTTTCTATATTTTGAAATTTTTCTAATGATATCACTATTTATTAATTATGATTTACTAATGATATTTAGTAGCACTTTCTCACTCAGCTATTTTATTGGTGCTAAATCTCCCATGTGATAAAAAGAGTAAAATTTGCATGAAAACATATTCATTGCAAAAATAAAATTTTCATTTTACTTATAATTGGAAATAAAATAAAACATGCCTATATAGTATAGTTTAACTTTCCATGAAAATATACATTTCAAATCTGAATGTTTTCCAGAAAATCTGCAGAAGAGTAATTAGATAAGGATAATAAAAAATAAAAACTATGTTAGGGTTAAATAGTTCAAAGATACTACAGAGACTTTGATACATTGAAATCCACAGGGTATACATTATATTAGAATGATATAACACATTTTCTATTCCTCACATTAAATATGTTTATAAATGACGTTGATGATTTCCCATATTATGGGGAGAGAAAAAAAAGTTGTTACTACAAAGTCTAGGGCGTTGAATTCAATATTAGAAAATGTTCTTTCTGAACTCATCACAACTGGTGTTATTTTCTACTATGATTAAAGAATGTTGTCAAAATGAGCTACTTTAAAAAAAAAAAAACAAAAAAAACATGAATGAAGGGGATACGTTATGTAATGTCCTTAAGAATCTTTCCAAGTCTATGAAACATTAAACTCTAAAATATCCTGCTAAGCATGAATACCTTTTAAAATTTATTACCCAGTTTATATAAAAATTAATGCTATTCATATGAAAGCCCATATTTGTTTCTTCTCATATTATCTTGACTCTGTATATACTAATTGATATGCCTTGTCTCTAGTCAGATTTCTTGGATATAGATTTTGCTATTTAGAAGTTAGGTGATATCGTGCAACTAACTGAGCTAGTCGTGACCAAGTTTTCTTATCTCAAAATAAGAATGAACAGTAGTATTGATATCCTTAATTGTTTTGAGGATCAGATGAATTAATATAAGTAAAGATAACAGGAAAATAAAAGGTATCTCACATAACAAGCCCTGAATAAATGTCAGAAAAGTTAAGGAATAAAACATGGATTAAATGAAATAAAATTCCAAAAGGCCTTTGCTGTATTTTCAGTTTGTGGATTCTGGACATCTTTTTGCACTTCACTCATTCTGCCTACAAAAACTAATCACCAGTAATGGAAGCATAGCCAAAATCAAAACCAAAATCTTCCCGATTATTGTTATTTAAAAACCATTCAAAGCAATTAGAAGGATGATCAAAATCTGCCATATCTTGCACTTTAAGTAAAACCTGAGGACAGAGAAAGCTATCAAGATCGAAGAACTTGTACAGGATAAAACATACACATAGTAAGAACAAAGTGTTGACAGTACTATGTCAGGTGCAAATAAGAATAGAAAAGCCAAGAGGTCAGAGGCATGATTGAACCCAGGGAAAACAACAGTAGGAGCAAACAACCAAAAATATTCACCCCAGAAGGTAGGAGGCTTTGCCTTATGTGGAAACTACTGTGATTTCTGAAAATAGATATGGCAGGGTCATGTCCTGGGCTAAAGGAAAGATAGCACGGGTAGTGCAAAGCAAACTGAGGAAGCAGCATTGTATTATAAACAGACACTCAACTTTGTTGCAAAAGAAGGGACAGCATTTGAGTTGAGAAACCAGCAAATATTGGTTACAATGTCTCACTTTCCCTATCAGATCATACTACTTAGAGCTGGACCCGGAAAATTCCATTCATTCAATTATGAATACAAAGGAAAGACTAAGCCATATCAATGAAATAAGATCATAATGAAATACACGGCCCAGGGCCGGGCGCAGTGGCTCAAGCCTGTAATCCCAGCACTTTGTCAGGCCAAGACGGGCGGATCACGAGGTCAGGAGATCGAGACTATCCTGGCTAACATGGTGAAACCCCGTCTCTACTAAAAATACAAAAAAAAAAAAAAAAACTAGCCTGGCGAGGTGGCGGCGCCTGTAGTCCCAGCTACTCGGGAGGCTGAGGCAGGAGAGTGGCGTAAACCTGGGAGGCGGAGCTTGCAGTGAGCTGAGATCCGGCCACTGCACTCCAGCCTGGGTGACAGAGGGAGACTCTGTCTCAAAAAAAAAAAAAAGAAAAGAAAAAAGAAATACACGGCCCAGAACGGTGGCTCACACCTGTAATCCCAGCACATTGGAGGCAGAAGCGGACAGATCACTTGAGGCCAGGGGTTTAAGACCAGCATGACCAATAAACTACAAAAAAAAATTAGCTGGGCTTGGTGGCACATTCCTATAATCCCAGGTACTCGGGTGGGAGGCTGAGACACGATAATTGCTTGAACTTGGGAGGTGGAAGTTGCAGTGAACTGAGATATTGCCTCTGCACTCCAGCCTGGGTGACAGGGCCAGACCCTGTGTCCAAAAAAAAGAAAAAAGAAAGAAAGAAACAGAAGAGAAATACACATTGGCACACAGGCAGGCAGAAAGCCAAAGGCAAGGAGAGAATATGTTGTACAAACTGACAAAATAAGAGAAATAAGTTGAATTTTAAACATCATTTCAGAAATTAAAACTAAGAGTAGCAAAAGGGAGAAAAAAAAGAGCATAGAAAGCACACAAACATTGAGGATAAAAGTAAGAAAAGAGATGAAACTTTAAAAGAAATAGAGAAATGAGAAGTATTAGAAAGTGACATAGAAGTCATGCAAATAATACACTAACAAACCTGCAATTGGAGGCACGCAATAAGAAATATCAGTCACTTAAAAAATACAGAGTAAACAAATCTCCCCAAACCCTAAGATAAATTTAGATAATATTATATGATTTGTAAAATCATAATTATTTTAGGTATGTTAATGATATTTTGTCCATGCATGAAAATGTTTTTACTTTTAGGTATAGACTGTCACAATGTCTGTGATTTAATTTAAAAATACTTCTAAGATGTTGAGAATTGATGTTCTAATACAGATTAATTCAGTATCTTATGAGGGAAGCTTTTATACATAGTGGTTAAAAACCAGCTTTGGATTCAGATAGATCTGACTTTAACTCCTAGCTAGGCCAATTCACAGGCAGGGAAATGTGGCAATATTACTGAGCCTTGGTTTCTATGTCTAAATCAAAAATTTATCTTATGAGTTAATGTGGACACCACACACACACAATTCAAAATGTCTCAACCCTAATTACTCTAATTTGTCAAGTATTATTCATCAATTCTGGGACTGTCCACAACTCACATTTTGGAATTCCCCCAAATCAATAGCTATGAAAGTCAAGAAGATAATAGAAATATATAATTATGAATTAACGAACAGTTGCAGAAAGTAGTAGAATCCTACCTTACACCTTCTCCCCTGCGAAATAACTAGCTGCTACAAATTTCTATTTTTAATATCAAAATTTCTTGGATTCTAAAGAATTTGGTGTTTACACTCAAATCAACAGGTAGGAAGAATTTGGTTCCAAGCAATAGCCTCTGTTTACTGATAAATTTTAATTGCTTTTGTTTATGATCAGTTTTAGAGTCATCTTAAATTCCTCTGACATTCATGAATTCGTAGAACTTTCCTGATCTATAGTGATTCCTACACATGATTTTTCTTTTCCAATTTCTGTTGGGAAATTTGCAAAATACATTACTCTTTTTAAAATGTACACTTGTATTTTACCAAATTTTCTTGTGCTTTGTTTATTTCATCATTTGTGTATTTTTATTTTGTCAATTTCACTTATCTTTTTTGTAGATAGAAACAGACTTATCTTTGAAGTAAAAACGAGAATTTGAGTGAGGACTCTAGTACTTCTTCTTGTGTCTATATTTCCTTAGATATAACTAAAAATAATGATAAAAGTAGTATCAACCGCCATAGATAATATGCTTATTTTGTGTTAGGCACACTGTAGTAAAAACTTTACAGATGATGTAGGGCCTTGTAATCATTGTTAGATCTTTGGTTTTTATTCTGATTAAGATCAGAAGCTCCTAGAGGATTTTAAGCAGAGGAAGACTGTGCTGACTGTGTTTTATCAGGACACTCTGGCTGCTAGGGAACAACTGATCAAAGGAATGCAAAAACAAAAGCAGGAAGACCATGCAGTTGGGAAGTTATTTCAAAAAGAAATTCTTTGCAAGGGATGGTGATTTGGACCAGGGGCTCGCAGTGCAGATAAGAAGACCAGTTCAGATTCTGAAAATAGCTTTCTATATTTGATCACAGATTGTATATATATGGTATAAGAAAGTGAGAAGTCAATGAAGAATTCCAGTTTTCTGGATTGAATGATGGAAAGAAAAGACTTGAGATTTATTGTAATGGGGTATTTTAAGTTAAATTCAATTTCGTGGTAAAATAAGGATTTTGGTTATGGGGGTAGGCAAAATCTTACCTCTATACTCTTCGAATTTTGGAGTGGGTCTAAGAATTAAATTGACAAAAGGCAGATTAGCAGGAGAAAAGTATACAAATTTACTTAATAAAAATTTTACATGACACAAAAGCTTTATATGGAAATTGAAGATCCAAAATAGCAGTTAGAATCAAACATTTATATACTGAATTGGACAAAGAGTTATCACTGTGAAAACAAGACAAGGCAAGGGGCCTTGGACAGGGTAATTAATCATGGAGAAGTGACTAAGAAGATAAAAGTGAGTTAACAAGGTTTGTTTGTACAGACTTATCTCAGCCTCAACTAGCCATCCCTGGTGATAAGAATGTTACTTTCCTCCCAACATACAAAGGACATCTTCCTTTGTATGGGATTTATTTACAGTTCTCAGGAATGGGGAGGTTGAAGTGCCTTTCTTGTACCTGGTGTTTATCAAGTACCTTTAGCTCAAAAAAGTTCTTATACCATTGTGTCATATTTTGAGGTGGCATATTCTGCTACTCTTTAGGACATTGTTATTTTGAGGGACTTATTAGAATATAAATGTGTAAGTGTAAACACATATAGTTTTAAAAATTCTGTTGGTAAATGCCAAGTCAATATGTTATTCTGGAAAACCAAATTTTTAAACTTCAACAGATGATAAATGCAGTTTTTAATATATATAGGAATTGCTTAAAGGAATAAAATTTGTTAATGATTGCAACAAAGTAGACAGAGTGTAAAGATCTTTTTATTACAGAAATGCCACTCTTATAGGTAGTACTCAGCCAAGAAGACATTTCTAAAAGTCAAGAAAATCTACACAATTCATCCCATAGGAGTAATACATAAAAACAGGCCTATTTTAAGACACCTTTTCAGAAAAATTTATTTTCTAAAATATCATGAATCTGCAGAGAGGCATCACGCTGAAGCTGAAATAGCTAACGCTTCAGAAATGCATGCTTTAAAGGATACAATATGAACAGTTTCAAATAGAAAATGTGAGAATGCAATACTAGAGTTCTTTGACTATATCAGTAAGATGCTTTAAGTTTAAAGTGTGAAAACTTCACTCGGGTAAGGTGGAAAAAAACATCTAGTAATGTATAAAGAGGATTCCCAAGTGATTCATGAAGCCAAGAGCAAGACAAGAGGAGCCTTAGCTCAAGAGTCACTAGAGCTTCAGGGCATCTGACTCATTATTACCTTCCTATTTTCAGACAACTTTTTATTTTTCTCCATCATGAAATAATAGCTGTCTGTCATTTCAGAATTTCATCACGCAGAGAGGCTGGTCCTTTCTCTGTCCTAGTTACCAATTATTAGAAGAAAGGATATGATCGGCCCTACTTCAGTCAAGTACTCATTCAATTAGATTAGGAAGAGTGTAGTACAAACGTAACTGCCAGATGCTCATCCATGCATTGTGTCTGGCTCATTCACAGAGAAAGGTGTTCAACAAACTGCACATTTACAAAAAGAACATGGAAGGCTGGTGAAGACTTAAGTAGGAAATAAACTCGCAATGTAAACAGAAGTCTAAAAGCAGATGATATAGAAGAAGCGTTAAGACAGTAGAAAAACTCAGCCCATAACAAAAAGAATATATGATCCTGGCTGTTCTTGTGTGAGAGATTTGTCAGTAATCAAATGAGAAGCATTTGGCACTAAAACTCACAACTACATTGTAATTTTGTCTATATATTATTTTCAGATTGAAAAGATACATATGTACATATATATATATAAACTTTATACTGTGTGTGTTGGCTACATGCATAATGTATGCCTGTTTACATATCTATCATTTCTACATTTATACATATGAAAATATAGACATATGTAAATCAAATTATCTCCTTTAGGACTGGATTTATTGTCATATTAAAAATCTGAGTTAACTGCAGCTGTTTAGATAAATATTTAAATCTAGAGGAACTAATCAATTTAAGAAATCAAAATCTTGGTGCCCAGAGTTTGGGGCAGACAGGATAAGCAACACTCTCTGCAATAACAGGGCCTGACAGGTCGTGTTTCACTAGAGAATGACAAATGCACAGGATTTACATTTCCTTTATCAAGTAGCTCTTAGTTCTTCTGAATAGCATTTCTATAAATATAAAGAGTTTGGATAGAGTGAACATTCTCTGAATTCTTATTCCTTGCGAGCCAGAAAATTACACCAGATTTCTTAGCAATTGATGCTGTCACATAATATTTTCCTCTAGTTTTTCTCATTTCACTATTTTTTTAAACGTGTCTGTCTTCAATGTGTACAAAATGGAGAGATAAAAAAGAAAAAAATTACTTTATTATTTGATTAGACAATAGTCTGGTAAGATGCACGCTATGGTTTGAATATTCCCTCCAAAACTCATGTGAAAACTTACTTTTCATTTTGATAGTTTTAAAAAGTGGGACTTTTAATCTCCAAACTCACATTCTCAATAACAGGTGATTAGACCACAAGGACTCCTCTCTTCTCAGCAGATTAATCATGTCATTGCAGGATTGGATTTATTGTCAAGACAGCGGGTTGTTACAAAAGTGAGTTTGGCCCTTTCATGCTCTTTCACTCTCTCTTTCTTTTGTCCTTTCACCCTCTGCCATGGAATAACACACCATGAAGGCTCTTGCCAGATGCTAGTGCCACGCTCTTGGACTTCTCAACTCTAGGATTGTGAGCCAAATCAACGTCTTTTCTTTATAAATTATCCCATCTGTGATATTTCCAGTGCTTCATCAATGATATCCTGAACTTAAGATTTATTAAAGTACAGCTTAGAATATACAAGTTAGAATAAATGAGCCAGGAAATATTATTTTATTTTTAGCATGTTTAAATACTATTCTATTACTCTTAGAAAACATAAGCATTTGTTAAATTTTACTTAAAAATGAGCAACTGTGATATACATATGACTAATTTTACTTTATAATATAGATAATATAAGCTTTTCTATCTCCAAGTATTATCTGTGGATATAGTACTGTTCCCTGTAGCTTATATATTTCCATAAAGTGAACCGGGCACCAAAATAAGAGCAATTAACATTTGAGAAGCAAAAGGACTCATATTTGGTTAAAAAATAAAGTATTTGTCATTTTGAATTGAATCTGCATATTAATAGCTTTCATTATTATCATTCAGGCCTTATGTACTATTCATTTCCAACTGCCTACATTCTTTTTATGATCTAAAAAAATGCAAAACTACTTCTGAGATTCTGTATGTGTCTGATTGCTTTGAAAACTATGAGAGATTCTTTAAAATGTAAAGCATGAATCATTAAAGGGTTTATTTTGTATCTTGTGTATTCAAAAGGTTTGGAATTCATTTTCAAATGTTGCAAAACACACAGATCTCATGGGATTTTACTCTCCAAACTCACATTCTCAGTGAATGATTTCTCACTCACAATACTCTACCTGAGCATGAGGCGTACGAGATAGGAGATGAGGCAAATTCCCCTTGAGCTTAACTTTAAATCACGTGGAGGAAGATGCCAATATTTATGTTTAAAAAACTAAGTCAGAAACTTGTATATCTACTTTAATAGAAGAAACATTAACTAAGCACTTCTTCTGGTATCAAGTTTTACTTTAATTTTCTCTGTATTATAAATCTTGAAACTACTGACAGACTAATACATAATAACTTCTAAAATTAATACTTGTGCATTGGATTATGAGTTTCTAGAAGCCAGAATTATTTGTTGTGTATTATTATATTGCAAGGACCAAACAGGGTGTTAAGGTACGTACTCTACATCCAATATTTTGTTGTGACTACTGAGTGAAGGAAGCAGGGCATTTAGAAATAATGTCTTGTTTGGGTCATAGTGTCAGAGGCATGTGAACTAGAACAACTCCATCTTGAGTAGGAGCTGGGTAAAATGAGGCTGAAACCCACTGGGCTGCATTCCTAGATGGTTAAGGCATTCTAAGTCACAGGCTGAGATAGGAGATCAGCACAAGATACAGGTCATAAAGACCTTGCTGATAAAACAGTTTGCAGTAAAGAAGCAAGCCAAAACTCAACAAAACCAAGATGGCCACGAGAGTGACCTCTGGTTGTTCTCACTGCTACATTCCCACTAGCACTGTTGAAACCAGAAAAGTTCCCTTGTCTCTCTCACAGGGTGTGCGATGGGGTTATAACTCACTTTTTCAGTGTCCCACTGCTCAGACCTGTAGAGGAGCATAGAGATGGGCAGGCTGTGGGGCCTGTGTATAGGGGTGAATGTTGCCCCAGTGAGCATGTGTCACAGGGTGCTTTTTAGTTTAGCCATCCATAGGTGGTTTGTGTTAACCAGCTCAATTAGATCCTCTATCTTGTCACAAGGACGGGGGCTTTCTGTATCCAAGGTTCCTGTCTTGGTGTACGGGAAGAATAGGGTAACACATGGGCTTGGAGAGTGAGTGCAAGGTTTTATTGAGCGGAGGTAGCTCTCAGCAGATGGGGGAAACAAAAAAGGGGATGGAATGGGGGAAGCTTTTCCCCTGGAGTCAGGCTGCTCAGCAGCCCAGGCTCTTCTCCGACTGCTCCAGCCAGACTCCACATTGTTTTGTTGGTCGGTGGCCTGCTGGTGTGCTGGTGCCTGTAGGTGAGCTGATCTCAACAGCCAGCCGCCTATGTGTTCCTCTGCTGATGAGGTCCTCTCAAAGTCTAGCTGCCTGTGTCTGCCTGCTGGGGTCTCAGGAGATTTTATAGGCACAGGATGGGGGTGTGGCCTTGGGAAATGCAACATTTGGGCAGGAAAACAAAAATGCCTGTCCTCACCTAGGTCAATGAGCACAGGGGATGAAGCCCTAGCCAGAGACCACACCCTCCTCTACCTAGCACTTCGCTTCCCCCTTCCATATCATTTAAAGTGGCTATGCCCTTCCCAGCACTTCCTTCTTATATCATTCCCCCTCTCTGAAGAGGTACGTCTAACTGCCGTTAGACTATGGACAATGACTGGTCTTAGCTGCTTCCTGCTGACAGGGAGCACTGTTTTGGGGAAAACAGCAGTTAGATTCCCCCAGAGGTCTATCTAATGGTTCTTAGCAAAAGGGACCATCACCTGAGGCTCTGGTTGCCTGGCCATTTGGAGTTTGATGGCTTCTATGCAGGAGAGAAAAAAACAAGGTTTTATAAAGTTAAGTATGCATGGGTTAAACCTGTGTATTATACAAGGAAAGAATTTAGTGTCAAAGATTTCACAGACTGGAAGTAAAATATACTGACAACAACATTGTACCCTGAGCTGCTTCACCCTAGTGAAATAAATTAAACCTTGTATGGGAGCAGATCAACTTTTAGAAGAGGGATAACTCTTCTTGCCATATCTTTGTGCACTCTGGGAATTCTGGGGTTTGCAGGCCTGCATAGTGACCATTAAAGCTTTTGCATTTTTCCTGTACTTCCTCTTTCTTGGGCCTCCCTGTCTCTATTATAAAAGACCAAGGTAGCCACTTTCAGGAGGTCCTCTAATGTACTATCTGGTCCAGGGCCCATTTCTGCAACCTCCTCCTGATATGAGGAGCTGCGTAGGTAATATATTTATCCTTTAGGATTAGCTGTTTCTTGACTGAATCAGGAGATAGAGAAATGTGCTTTACCAATGCCTCTCTTAGCCTTTTGAGGAAGGCAGTGGGGTTTTCACTAAATCCCTGGTCGATCATGAACAACTTAATATAAGAGGCTTGGTCTTAGTTCTACATAAGCCTTCCATTGTGCACACCCGGAAATGTCTCCTTTTCCAATTTTCCATCTCATCATTGGGATCTCATTTAGGGTCATTCACTGGTACTGCTTCTCTTCCAGTTGAAAATTATTCGCCCCCTTCCCTGATGCTACATGTGATGCAAAGGTCATTCCCAGATGTCTCTGCTGCTTGCAGAATGGCCTGTTTCTCGGTGTCCATCAGGGTCTGATCTAAAATTAACATAACGTCTCTCCAGGAGAGTTACAAAATTTATGTGAAGTTCTGGAAAACCTCTATATATCTATCAGGATCATCTGAAAACTTGCCAAGATCCCCCTTAATTTGCTTTAAGACCCATAGGGAGAAGGGGACCTAGACCTTAATGGGCCCAAATTCACTGGGAATCTGTTGGAGGGGTAAGAGTGAGACTGGAGCTTGTTTAGAGTGAGGATTTCTAGGAGGGGGCAAATGAGAGACTGAAGCTGGATAGGGAGGTGGGGGTGGACCTAGAGGAACAGGGCTTGAGGAAACTGTCTCCTCTGCTGGGAGTGCTTCTGGGACGCAGATCTTTAATTCTCTGGTCCTCCCCATTGTTCCCTTACCTACGATGGCAAATAGGAGGGCTGGATCAATCCTACATTGTCAGCAAAGTTCTGGATTGCCTTGCAAAGTATAGAAAGCCTGTAAATATGGGGCCTCAGACCATATATCCTCACATCTACAAAAAATTTCCAATTGCCAGATGGTATTGAAATGAATGATCCTTTTCTGAGGCCAAGCCAGTCCTTCCTGTAAATCATAACTTGGCCAAACTTTTGTGCAGAGGACTATGAGGCACTTTTCCTCCAGATTTTGAGGGTCAAAACAGTCTCAATGGTTCAGTATATATTCCAGAGGAGTATAAACTGAGGGTGGTGAAGAGAACTGTTGCAAACTCTGAAAGATCAGAAATAGAAGAATCTCTCGTTTTCCTTCCTTCTTTCAGCAAAACACTCAGGGTGTGATGGAAAGAGAAAGTGAGCATCCACCCTTCACTTTCTACCTCTTGTCCCTGAGCCCCAGTGACCCTGACAGTTTCTAGCCATAGGTACCAATAAGGTATGTACCCATGAAGCAGGGGAAACCTGAAGAATAGGAATTATCTTCCCTCACATATGCTTCCATTTCTCCCTGCTGTCAGCAAACTTTGAGTTCCCTAGGCCTGTTTATACCATGAAGCATGGCCTCCTTCCGTGGGGTGGGGAATTTAGTAGGCAGCAGTTAGTATGGCCCATTTATATTATGCCTGTTGACTGACTTTGGATTCCTGAGACCTGTTTTTTTGTTGTTGTTTTTTTTTTTGTTGTTGTTTTCCTAGAGCCTCAGCCTAAACCTTAGAATTGAGTTTGAGACTGAAAAGGCACTTCAGAGGCTGTTTGTATCCATTTAGTGTCTCAAATATGCCCTGCCAAATTTGCAGTTATCAGCCAGCAGGTGTTGCTTCCCTGTTAACATCAATATTAGAAACAGAGTGGGAGTGGGGAGGATCTCTCACTTAGAACAGGAAAAAGAATACAGTTAAAGGGTCAAAAAAGGGGGGATCTGCTGGGGAAAGAACCCCTTGCTTAGTGCAAGTGGGCCCCTCTAGTCCTTATAACTTTCCCATCCTTCCCCCAGTTCAAACCAGTCTGAATTCCTTGAACAGGAGAGCAAAGTTTCCATGGTGTGTGGGGCAAGAAGCATCCTGTAGGGTCCTGGTTGCTGCCCCAGCTTTCTCCTACCCACCTCGTGGCTGTTGGGCTCGGCCTTTGCCTGCTGCAGGCATGCCCAGGCACCCAAGCTGGGAGGGAAAAGGGTAAGGAGCAGTACCCTGAGCCATGTGTGCCTGTGTTGTCAAGGTGGAGGCATACATGGCACCTCTAGGAAAAACTGGTCTGATTTCCACCTTTGGTGGCTGAGTCAAATGCTTATTTTACATGGCAATATTGCCACAGCCTGTAGAAAACTATTAAGGAAGGGATTATATAAACCATTATAAAGGAAGGGATAGAAGCCATTTCAAACTGTGAGAGAGAGAAAAGTGATGAAAGGAAAACGGAGCCTCTTACCCACAGGAGAGAAAGAGAGGTGGCAGGGTTTTGTTAGAAACGTAGACCTGACAATTTTGCATTTGCTCACACTCACCTTCCAAGATCCTGGATGAGCCCTCAGTTGAAACAGGAAAAGTTCCCTTGTCTCCCTTGCAGGGAGCATGATGGGGGTGTGACTCACTTCTTAAGTGCCCTGCTACTCAAACCTCTAGGGGAGCATAGAGACAAGCAGGTTGTGGGGCTCTAGCCCCATGGCAGTGTCTGGGGGTGAACGTTTACAGCTGAATCCCCAGTGGACATGTGTTACTGGGTGCTCTTTTAGTTTAGCCATCCATAGGTGGTTTGTGTTAATCAGCTGAATTAAACCCTCTACCTTGTCACAAAGACAGAAGGATTTCTGTATCCTGGGTTCTTGCCTTGGTGTACCAAAAGAATGGGATAGCACCTGGGCTTGGAGAATGAGTGCAAGGTTTTATTGAGTGGAGGTAGCTCTCAGCAGATGAGGGAAGCCAGAAAAGGGATGAAGTGGGAAGGTTTTTCCCTAGAGTCAGGATGCTCAGCAGCCCAGGCTCTTCTCCAACTGCCCCAGCCAATCTCCACGTCATTCTGCTGGTTGGTGACCTGCTGGTGTGCCAGTGCCTGTTGGTCCACTCTGCTTGACATCCAGCTGCCTGTGTGTTCCTCTGCTGATGAGCTCCTCTCAAAGTTCAGCTGTCTATGTGTCTGCCTGCTAGGGTCTCAGAGGTTTTTATCGGCACAGGATGGGGGCATGGCAGGCCAGGTGGCTCTTGGGAAATACAACATTTGGGAAGGAAAACAAAAATGCCTGCCTTCAGCGAGGTCCATGGACATAGGCCTGGGGCTGGAGCCCTAGCCAGGGACCACAGCCTCTTCTACCCAGCACTTCCCTTACCCACTTCTGTATCATTTAAAGGGACCACACCCTTTCCAGCACTTCACTTCCATATCACCATGACAGTTTACAAATGCCATGGCAATGTCAGGAAGTTACCCTATGTGGTCTAAAAATGGGAGGCATAAATAATCCACCCCTTGTTTAGCATATCATCAAGAAATTGCCATAAAAATTGGCAACCATCAGCCCTCAGGTCTGCTCTGTCTGTGAAGTAGCCATTATTTTATTCCTTTGCTTTTTTAATAAACTTGCTTTCGTTTTACTCAATGGACTTGCCCTGAATTATTTCTTGTGCGAGATCCAAGAACCATTTTTGGCGGTCTGGGTCAGGGCCCCTTTCCTGTAACAGTAGAATTAATGATTAAATGGAATGTATGTAAAGAGATTGCAAACCTAAGTTCAAATTGTTTTAACTGAGGTTTGTTTTGGAAATTTCTCAACTCAGTTAATATCTAAATTAGATTGATCACTACTTTCTATAAATAAACTTTAAATGGCATTGTTGATAATTCCGTAATGTTATTAATGGCAGTATCATTATTCTATTGAATATACAAATAGTCTATTTCATCACTTATATTTAAGTAAGAAAATAAACACCTTTGGAGACCAGTTTTTGCAAACTAAATAATACATTAATATAATGAAATAATAAAAAGAAATAACTCAAATTCCGGTGTACAAATTTAACACTGAAGTACCAATGCAGAGTATCTGAATATCAGTACTGGTGCAATCTTTCTAACTCCTCTTAAAATTCCAGTTAGAAAACAGAAAACAATGACAGACAAACATGATAGAAAACAAAGACTAATGTCCAGCCCAATTTAAGAAGAAATTTGGCATTTCCACAAATGCTGCATAATTGAATGAAAATCCTAGTCAATGGCAAGATGCCTGTTGGTCTAATGTTAGGAAGACTTTTCATTCATTCTTCTCTCTCTGGCCTAAACTTGGGAGAATAAAAAGTGTGGTATTAGCCAGCTATAGAGATTCATTGGATTGGAGGAATGATGGCCTTGCAAGAAATATATTTGGATGCTGGTATGTAATTCCAACAAGTTAACTCATGTTTGGGCACAAAGAAGAGAATCATAGGAGAGTGAAACCTGAGCGCTATTGTTGTTGCTCTTGATGTTTTTCACTAACTCTCTTCCTGTACAAAAAAGAATTTGATTGGAACACAAGAGTACAGAGAAAAGAATATTGTATACCCCACACATGGAGAGTAGTTTGCAGAGTTTAATTTTAGGTATATATCTGTGTTTTAGAGGATGAATAATGAGTAAGAAAATAAAGTTGGACCCATGGAAATATACTACAGTCTGATAAAGAGGAACCCTATCTTGAAAGTGAAAGAAAAAATGTACCTTTTAAAAATGATTTATCATAGTAATATTTTAGAAATCTATTTGGTATTTTAATAAGATTCAAGAAGGATCAATGAATAGCAGCACAAAGCCGTAAGGAAGAACATCTTTGCTATTTTATAAAAAAAAATCACAGATACTAAATACAGAGACTAGCTAAAAGAAAGAGGTTTGGAATTACAGTAGGATGCAGAAATTGAAGTGTCTAAGGAGAAGCTATAGAAAAGTAAACAAACAAAATTATTCCCGGGAAAGGGGGAATAAAAACCTCAGCAGTAGGGTTTTGGACCTTGTTATTAGATTTGTTCCATAAATATGATTCAGTCACTCAGTCTCTAACTCCAGAGATCAAATTCTTAGTTGATAATTAGATGAGCTCCCATAAGCCTGTGATTTTATCTCTCTTGTGTCCCATGGTCTCTCTGGTTCAATCAGTTAAGGCTGAGATGAATGTGATCTTGCGAATTACAACATAAGCTGTAGGCAGTGACAAATAATCTTAAAATATATTGACTGAAAGGAAATAGCAGTTGTTCTAGTTTGTCCCAATTCATTTGCAATGGATACACAGTAGACAGCAGAGTAGAATTTGCCTTGCAGTCAAAAGAGTGATGTGGAGGAGTGATATACCATGATGCAAAGAAATAATTTTCAGAAAATATTAGAGATATAAGACACAGGAAAAATAGTGATAGATGTCTATCCAAAGAAAGTTACACATTCCCGAGGAAGAAAGAACATTTAGAACAGAAGCAATAATAATATTTGCTTTGAAGAGACTTCTACTAAGCTTAAATGAAAACATTAAAAACAATTCAATAAGCTTACCATATCATAGGCAAAATTAATGAACTTAGATTCATTTCTGAGTAATTTTTTTAAAAAATTTAAGGATAAGGAATAAAATAATGCTTATGCAATTTAGACCAGAAGAGGAGGTGATCTAGGAAGAAATAAAAAGTTGCCATTCTCTGATTTCTCCAACTTAATTCTAATTGCCAGAACTCAACAAAGAAAAAATGTATTTGAGTTTTGAAAGACAAAGTTTGTGATACTATATTTATTCCTAGAAACGAATCTGGTTTGCCAAGCTTACATTGTACAAACATACAAATCGGGAAATACACATTGCAGAAACAATGACAATAAAGCAATAAATAATAAAAAACAATAGGACAGATGTAAAGCCAAAATATCAGCTATGACAATGATTATAAATGTTTTAGCTTCTCTGCTAAAAAACAAAGATTCCCAGACTGTATTAAAATTCTAAACAGACAAACACAATTTATTCGCAGTACCCCTAAAACAAAATAGCCTGAAGTACTGATGTGGTTAATCAAAAAAAGCTGAGCCTCAAGTTGCCTGCTTCATCGTCTTTTATGTCCAGATAATTTTCACTGGCAAATAACACTATGGCAAAACTCTTTGCCCTGTTACAAATAGTAAAATAACTTTACTATTTTTATTTTCCCTTTCACCACTTCTACCAAAGTCTAATTGGAATGATGTATCTCTGTTTACATGGTATTATTTATTGCATTTATGATAACACTTAGTACACAGCATTTCATCTTCTTTTGTAGTGACCACATACTTTATGTAGTCCCTCTTCTGTTATTCCCATGGTTACAGTGGTGGCTTCATTGGCAGCTGTGTTTATGCAATAGGACAAGTCGCCTGACCATGATTGAAAACACCTGTCTAAAAACATTGTTTGCTGGCGAGAGAGTTCTATATGCTTTCCTAAGGAAGTCTGAGCTGTGGAAGGCTTGGAGGCATTTTTTCTCTAACTAATGAATCAAGGAGGCAGGATAAAAAATCTGGAGAGAGTCAATTTGCGAAGAGAAACGATGAGGGGTCAAGGGAAGGCTTTCATGATGTTTTGTCATTTGGTTCTCCTCTCTCTGGCTCAGCTCCCATTGCTTTGGGGTTCTGTGAGGTCTGCTTTACTTTATAGCAGAATGTCATTTTTATTTAGCTGTTCAAGGTGATTTTCTCTTTCCTAGGTAAGAATTATGTCATGTAAACAAAATCCTGAAAGTTTTAATAACATACATATATTTTTATATTCACTGTCACTTTAAATCAGTTCTGTAGAGCAATTTCTTTACCCTGTGTTTGGTACTCATGGACATAAAGATAGTAACAATAGAAACTGGGGACTACTAGGTTAGGGGAGGAAGAGTATTAAGTGTTTAAATGTAACTATTGGGTACTGTGGTCAGTTCCTGGGTGACAAGATCAACCCTAACGCAAGCCTAAGCATCACACACTCTACCCAGGAAACAAACCTGCAATGTACCCCTTGAATCTAAAGTAAAATTTGAACTTTTTAAAAAATAAAGGAAAAGAAAAGACTTCTCCTCCAACCTTTTCTTAGACTGTTTACTTTAGAAAACTTGTAAGTTCTTAACTGTCTCTTTGTAGTATGTATAAACTTTTAAGAATCTTAATAAGGCTCTTGCAAGTTTTATTTTTAAAGTTTTTTATTTTCAATTTGTATGGGTACACAGTAAGTGTAGATATTTATGGACTGCATTAGATATTCTGATACAGACATATCATGTGTGATAACCACATCAGAGTAAATGGGATATCCGTCACTCCAAGCATACATATCATTTCTTTGTGTTACAAACATTACAACTACACTCTTTTATTTTTAAAATGTACAAAAAACTATTACTGACTGTAGTCACCCTTTTCCACTATCAGATATTAGATTTTATATCCCTTAACAATCTCCATCCCCTGCTCCCCAGCTATCCTTCCCAGTCTCTGGTAACCTTCATTCTACTATCTATCTCCATGAGTTCAACTGTTTTAGATACCACAAATCAGTGAGAATACAGAACATGGAAAGTTTTCCTATCTGTATCTTGCCAGCTTTATTAATATTATTGTTTTTATTATCATTTTGAGAGACAAAGTCTCACTCTATTGCCTAGGCTGGAGTATTGTGGGATAATCATGGTTCACTGCAACCTCAAACTCCTCGGTTCAAGTGATCCTTCCACCTCAGCCTCCTTAGTAGCTGGGACTACAGGTGTGAGCCACCATGCCCGACTAATTGTGTGTGTGTGTGTGTGTAAAGACAGAATTTTGCTGTTTTGCCCAGTTTGGTCTCAAAATTCCTGTCTATGGTTGATCTTTGTGTCTCAGCTACTCGAGGTGGTGGGACTGAAGCCATCAGCCACTGTGCCTGGCCCATGCCAGTTTTAAGATATAGAAATGTCTTTCTGAAGGACCTAGGAGTCATTTCTTTGAAATGTTAACAAACATCAAGTAAGACAGTGCCCCTATACCCCAGTTTCTGTGTGAGAGTAGGAGGCCACCTTTGGTGGATGACTTGCTTCCAGTTATAAAACTACCTATGTCATAAAGACAGGAGAAGTTTATTTTTCCTTTATATAAAACCCTTCAACTAATACAGGTAATCACCCTTAGTTTCCAGGTAAATTTAAGATGCATTACATGTAACAAATGGTTCTGCCAAGCCCTGTTACTTGAAGACTAGTTATGGTATATCTTGAGAACTTGTATATAATGGGTTATATCTGTTTGGCTGCATTAAAGGGTGAGATTTCTTTCTGTCTTTGCAGTCTCAGCAAATTGCATGTGGTATACATCCCATTCTGGTTTAATTCTTATTCAATAATAAATCTGCTTCATTCTCTAAAAAAAAAATTTTAAAAAATCCTTTACCATGACTTTAGAGGAAATCTAGAACAACTGTCATAACTTCCTAGATATTATTCTTAGGTAATAATAGGCCATATGGCTCCTTTAAATTAGCAAAATTCAGTTTTAATTATGTAATTAAAATATTCAAAGCTTCTATTAGGGTAAGTTTCTCTCTTTCCACAGCTGACTCTTATTCCAGGGAGAAATCAACAGTTACAGAAAGAGGTACAGTCAATTTTTCCAATGTTTCTTTGCCTGCAAGCTTTTTCTTCCTCCTTTTTGTTAACCATAATTTTGACCATTCTTAGATGGAGGAGAAGGATTGCAAACAGAGACATTAATTTTATGATTTCAGTAGAGCTATGATACTAACAGGAATTGGCAGATACTGAAAATTGTTTGTGCCATGAACACATTTGTGGGTTATTTTGAGATTTGCCTCTCTTTGAATCTTTCATCAATAGTTCCCAAGATGCAGTCACTTACTCCTTTATTCTCCTGTAGATGTGTTGTGATACCTTATATTCATTCTTCTGAGCTCTATACCTTCAGGGTGCCCTCTTGAACATGACCTAAGATGATTCCAGGGCAGCCCTCCTTTGCATGTCATCCACATATTGTTCTTTTGGCTGGGATAAATGTTTCATCCAACCTTCTTTTTCTCAGTTTGGAATTAGTAGCAAGCATATAGTCCTAGAACCCTTCCTTGGGGGTAGGGGTTGGAGGACATACAACACAGCTAGTGCCATAAAAATCTTCCTTCAAATTCTTCCTCAAATTACCTGTGCTTCATTTCAGGAGGGCTAGTGATTTAATAGTCACAAATAGATTTTTCCCTTCCCATATATATATATATATATATATATATATATATATATTTTGGAAATTCCAATGTGGAAGGATATTGCACCTAATTTTAGAACATAGGTTTGATAATTCAAAAATTGACTTGAAAGTTCTTTTTTCACAACAAATATAACTTTAACCAATATTTATTTACAATGTGTAACAATGTGTAAGAGCAGGACCCAAGTCTTTCAGTTAACTTGCATGTTTTCAGCACCTAAAGCATATCTTGTACTATATTAAAGCTAAATGAAAATAATTTTTGAAATAAAGCTGAAAGTGAGGTAAAATCCTAATTTAAAAAGTTATTCAAATGATAGAAAAAATGGTTGACTTTGAAAACATAAAGTTGACAGAATGAAGTTCATTCATGCTTAGGGATATGAGTTTAAGGCACAGATTTTGATTTCAAAATAGACACCCAAATGACTGCAGTATGAAGATTTCTCAATTTTGAATCATCTTTGCTAGAGACTGCTCTGGAGTCGATTTTCTGTGAAATTTGAAGAATCAACTGATTATTGTGAAGAGATGTTTACTCAGAAGAAGTGATTTTAATTTTGCTGTTTTATTTAAAATGATACTGATGTCAAGATTTTAACTTTGCGGTGCATCATAAGAGAGGATGTTTCTCAAAAAGAAAGAAAAAGTAACTGGTAGGCAGTAGAGCCAACACTAACGAACAAAGCCTTCTGTTTCTCTTTTTTTGTTAAAATTGAAAACTCTAAAGTCACACATCATAGCATATTCATCTATTAGTTTAGGGCTCAAGACGTTCAACACTCTGTAACTTGTCTTCTACTTACAGTTTTATTATTTCTTCTTCTTTTTCCTTGAGAGAACATAGATTTCTATGCAAGAACGAAATCTGCCACCACCCAGTCAGGGGATCTTTGAATGAAAGTATAACCTTATTTCTCTCCATTAGATTTTTCAGATAAACTTTTAAAGTTCTAAATAGCTCTTGTTAGAATTGTCTTGTTTCAAAAGCACTTTCCTCAGCACTTCTTTCTTAGCTTGCGTTTTGAGTGCTATATTGCTCTGACGCTCCAGGCAAATAAAAAGTACCTTACTGACAGATTGAATTGTTTGTTGTCTTTTTTTTAGCTCTGAACTTAATGTCAAATGTGAAACACAATTTAAGAACAGATGCAAGAACAATTCTTCATAAACATTTTGCATTTTACTTCTTGCCAGTTCAGAGACAGTCTACTCCATTCCCAGCTATACCCATAAATAGATCATCCAAGTAGTATAGGATCAAGTGTCAAACAAACAAAATACGGTGTTATAAAATATGGTATAAAATAAGTAGAAGTTTGGGAAAAAGGTTTTATTTTTATTTTTTACTCAAATGACAAATAGTTTTATAGAAACTTCATGTAGTCATTTCCTTTAACATTTACAATAACACTATGAGTTGGGTATCTTGTGTGTGTGTTTGTGTGTATATGTGTGTGTGTGTGTGTGTGAATTTAATGAATGAGTGAACTATCCTTAGAGAGTTACCATTGCTGAATACAGATTTCCCAATTATTAAATATATCTCTTTAATTGCAAAGTACATGAATTTGCTTCCTCAGTGAGCAAATTAAATACACTTAATTTAGACTATATTTTTTTCTGAATATACCAATTTTGTAAGAATGTTTTCTTGATATATTTTTTGTTAGACATCTAGTAGAGCCTGAATGAAAATATTTTGTGTATAAGACAATTCAGTGTTTTTAAATTTTTACTTAGATACGACATGAATTAAAATCAAATAAACAAAATGGATGTTATTTAAATGAGAAATACAAAATTTTATGTCTGAGAAGTAATAATTAGTAAGGCTTCAAACTTTTGAATGCAGTTAATAGTTTGATTGCTTATTTTCCATTAAAAATGATCAAAAATGCATACAATTACTATTAGTTTCATAGTATTTTTCAAATTACTCTTACCTTATCTCATTAGAAGAATGGACTCTGTTAATCAAGTTCTATGAAATGAACTCTATTTCCATAACAGTAGATATTTTATTCATTTACTGTTATGGAAATATCACGTTTGCTAGTCTTTAAAAGTACTAACTTCTAAATGGACACAACAATTATAAATAAGTGATTTATTTTTGCATACATTTTCGAACATTCATTGATTTAATACATACTTAAATATAATGAAGAAATGAACTGCTCAGAAAAAAATCCAATCTTATTACTGAAAAAAGTAGTTATTATAATCTATATCAGATTTATTCTTTCCTTCACTAATTTTCTTAAATATAGATATTGAATAGTTTTATTTGCAGAAATCTGTGCTATGTGCTAGAGTATAGTGGAATGCAAGAAAAGGTAATAAAATCCCTGCCCTTTTTTGATTTATATTCCAATTGGGGTACATAAATTGAAGAGTTACACTACTTGGATATAGGATATGCACTTTGAAAATGTGTCAAAGAGGAAACTGATGGAGATTTTAGAAAATTTTCTTCTTGAGTAATGATGATTGAATTTAAGTATAAAAGAAGAGTTTATAGTTTACTACTTGTTAAGAAAAAGGATGTAGAGAAAAATAATTTCAGAATGAATATATAAAAGGAGAGACTGTAGTAAGTTACAGGAAGAAACAGGAAGTCAAGGTAGGTAATGAAATACATAGAAAAGTGGGACAGCTTCAATATGAAGCTGGAGAGAAGACATTTTGTAGAACAGGAGGCCTGGAGGCTTATGTGAAGTGTTTTATTCTATAAGGAAAAGGAAGTTCTTTAAAAAAAATGTGGCATAATTACAGTAAAATATTGAAAAGATTCAGCTGGTTACAGTTTAAGGAATGGTTTATAAGGGAGCTACATTTGACAGAGGGAAGCAATTAATAGGCTATTGTTATAGACAAGACCAAATATGAAGGTGGTGTTGACAAAGCTAGTGGAACACAGATGGAGTGATGTGGACAGATTTAAGAAACATTCAGAATGTAAGAGGGCTCAGTAATATATTTTATCTTTACTTCAGAAAAGCATTTCACAAACTACCATGAGAAATACAAGGAAGAAAATGATACATTGTTTTTGAACTTAAAATAATGGAAGAAATTTAGATTATAAGACATTAACTTAAAAATCAATGTATTTGTACAAAAGACTGATGAATACATGAAAAAGTGCTCAATAGCATTAGTCCTTTATATCTTCTGATTCCAAGATAATTGAATTATAAATAAAGTAGCATTCTATTTTCAATATGGTACAAGGGAAGGAAATATCCTTGTGGGAAATACTTCACTTAAGACTGAGAAAAAGAGGAAACATTTGAAGAAGTTCTTGACGATATGGGGTAAGTTTTTCATCATGAAATATGGTTCCAGATTTTATAGTGAAAGACATTTTACAGGAGAAATGAAGAAAAGCCATCAGAAAGTAGAAATTAGTACTGAAATGAGAGTTCATAATATACCAATTATACCGATGGTGCCCATATTAGATATTAACAAGGAAACCAGTAATGTAATTGAAGTCCCATTATTCATTAGATAAGGATGTACACGTCTTTGAGCCTAACACTATCCAGAGCATAGCTCTGTCTTATAAGAAAGCCCCAAATGCTTTTGTTTAAGATCAGATGATCTATTACCTTGCATTTAATTAGTGTTGGAAGGTGAAGCAAGTTCAGCAGTAGCTTGAACCAGAGAGCAAGTAAGTTGGAGCCATGTGGACTTTATGGTAGAAGGTTTTCAGTGATCTAAATCACTCCTGTGTTGTATATTATATTAGCATGACCATTATTAGTATGGTTTCTCCTCTGGATGAAAAAGCTATGGAGGGGGGCGGCGGGGAACACCATTTTTTTCCTCACCTCTGATTCTCAATCTAGAGAATGTATGGAAAACGTTCTATCAAATAATCGGTTTATAAATTATATCCTTGTGTTTCTCAAGCAATAAACCTATTAGAGAATATAAACCCAAATACTCCTCTTGAGGTGATGTCAAGCAAAGATTGAGTTTTTGTTGTTTGTGGTGTTGCTATATGGTGTGGACCTCAAGGGGGTGGGTTTTTGTTTCTTCTGTAACTCACTATCCCAATCTAACTGTCTAATATAATGCTACATTTATCACATCTATGAGAAATTAAATTTCTGAAATAACTCTTCTTTAATCTGACTTTTGAAAATTGAAAGATGCAATATAAGCTATGAGCAGTTCGGCTGCATGCAGTGGCCCACTCTTATAACACCAGCATTTTGGGAGGCCTAGGAGGGCGGATCATTTGAGGCCAGGAGTTCGAGACCACTGGTGAACACGGTGAACCCCCATCTCTACTAAGAATACAAAAATTAGCCGGGCATGGTGGGGCATACCTGTAATCCCAGCTACTCAGGAGTCTGGGGCAGAGAATTGCTTGAACCTGGGAGGTGATGATTGCAGTGAGTTGAGATAGCGCCACTGCATCTCAGCCTGGAAGACAGAGGGAGACTCCAACTTAAAAAAAAAAAGAAGAAGAAGAAATCTATGAGCAGTTCATTAAAGGTAAGAATATTTTATTTGAGTATTTTTCTCTTAGCAGCTTAAGATATTTATATATTTCAAAGAACATTAATATTTAACAAAGAAGAATGCAGAATTTACTGTTAAAGATGTAACATGACATAGGATTCATGGTTGAAATAGAATACTTTCACTCTCCAAGGCTTATTGTGGATATTTCAGTGGAGAATTACATGGTGGGATTGTAGATATAATTATTAAAAATAACAATCTTGTGTCATTTGTGCTAGCCTGTCAGGATTATGGTTGATATTTTTCAGTAAATTTTCCTTAAAGGGTTTTTTAACGACTTTTTTTTCACATACCACAATTTCCTTATCCTATTTCCCTGCTCCAGAATGTATAAACATATCCATGGGAAGAAACAATAAATAAATGAATGAGAAGATAGCAGACATATAGATAAGGCAGAACAGTAAAAATGCATGTTGCAAGATAATAAGTCCAAATGGAGATATGATCAATTCATTCCATATCTATGCAGACAAAAGCATCGAGGAGCTCCTTAAACCAACTAGGGCATTCCAGTACTAATAAAATGGAATTATCTTTGATGTTCCACAAAGCTCTTGAATATCTTGTAGAACTCAATTTAAAGTATCACATTTTCCAGAGGGAGATGATGTCTCCCATGCTGGAGGCTTCTTTTCACTCCGCATTTAAGTCAACCTGTCTCGTTCTCTGCACAATGATGCAAGGTGATGCAGGGAATGACTATTGGTCAATATTTGGGCACTGACTTGTTTCTTGAATCTTTTCCTTGGTATGACTTTCTGAAAGTCTGCTCCATTTTTACCCACATCCTGACTGTATTGCCCAAAAAAAAGATGTCTAATTTGACACCCCCTCATCTTAGCCATAGGCTTTTTTAGCTGGCCTGTACATTCTGACACAATACCAGCTCACAAAAAATCCATGAGACAGTTAGGAAAATGTCTGCAGTGCTCTTGGGTTTAGGCACATAACACACCTGCTCTATTCCTCAACCACCACATAATGATGCCAAGAGTCTTCTCTATTAAACTTTCTGGCTTTTTGTACTTCATCCAGTATTTAAAGCATCGGCACTGTCCACTGTCATTCCTTAAAAGTCAAAGCCCTTTTTTTCAAAACTCATTTGTAGGAAGTTGGAGGAAGGTGCAGTGTCCCCTGTAGTATTTAATGCTCCTGTTTCCTCTATTCCCAATCTCTCTCTTTCTCAGTTTTGTGGATCTTAACCCATTTATGCCTGAGGCTGCAATTTTCTTTTCGTGAAAAATTAGACTTTGTCGATGAGCTTCAGCAGGAGAATGTAAGTAACCCCCACAACCTTAGCCTCCCAATGATAAAACATGAGGCATAAATGGATTTTAATATAATAAAAAAGAGATCAGTAATCATCCTAAGATTTTTTTCACTGTTTGGTTTATTTCTCAAATATATCTGACTTAAATCTAGATCCATAATATTTTAACTCAGTAAAGTACTTCTCACAAACATTCTCAGATCCCTTTCTGATAACTTCTGCTGACTTCATGCCTCGTGAAAAAAATGAGAGGTGATAGATAAAGGGATTAGTGTTGGAGAGAAAAGAACACTTCAATTAATATATCACCATATTGTAATACCATATCATTATTGATTTTTCTTCTGTAAAAGTGCAACATATGTAAATGTATAACTTTATAGTCTATCTTTTCTGGAAATGATTGATTTAACAATGAGGATTATTAATAAGGCTCACCGAAAGACCTGTGCATTTTGAAAAATACTTTAAAGCTTAGAGAGCCAGCATTTTTATTTTCTTGAATAAACTCTTAAATGGTATTATGCTAAATCCTCCTGGCAAGAAACTAGCTCTTGACTGGAAGAGAGTACCCCAAGGGAAACAGATTTGTCTGCCTGTGGGTACCCAGCAGGAAATTCTGTGGAAGCAATTTAAGGTCTGGCAAACATCTCTCAGCTTAGCCTGGGTTGGAGAGTAAGGCCAAAGATGAATATAATGGTCATGGTATCTTTTTCTACTTGCCAGAGGACTCCAGGCCAAAGAAGACACTGCAGGGTCCTTCCACTTTTGGAGGACAATTGTGGGTGGAATCTGCTTAGAACATTTAGGAATTTACCTCTCAGCACACAAATGCATGCCTGTGTTAAACTTTGGAGCTTGTAGTGCTGAGTATTTTCTTTCTTTTATTCTAGTTAGTACTTTATGCCCTAGTTTATTCTCCTTTTATTATTTGAGTTCATTTAAAATGTTTTTGCATATTTATCTTTCTCTTTTAATCTTTTAGTCCTTTTGTTTTATAATCTCACAGTTAATTGTTCTTAGTTGATTTATCTTTTCTTACTCTTTTATAGACTTTTCTTTTATCTCATGTTTACTTTGTTCTTATATTACTTATTTACCTAGTTTCTTCTTATCACCTTAGGCTTTGTTTTAATTATTTCCTTTTTATGTTATCTATTTTTCATTTTAGCTTTTAATTTTTTAGTATCTTCTTTCCTCTTTCTTATCTTTATTTCAGTTTATCTTAATATAACAACCAGAGAGTACTAAAACATGTGAGAAGAGAGGTAAGTAGAGCATGCCTCTGCCCTAAGCAAGGGAGATTGCTCTCTTTCTTTTGTCCATTTGGTTTTTCCTGTCTCTTACCAGGGAGGATCATCCTATCTCTAAACTCTCCTGGGTCTAAACCTTCATTCTGGAAAGGCCATGTTGTGCAGTAGTTAGGAATAAAACAAATCTTGACTCACATTAGCACTGTGCTCTTAAGACTGTTACCTACTCTTTAGAACTAAAAGCTAAAAGTCTATAGTAATAACAATAACTTGCAAATGATGTCCAGATTAATTCATATGAAACATATTTACTCGTTTCTGCCTACTTCACTATTGGAAGGACTAGGATACGAGTAACATTTAATTATGTTTCTAGAGGGGTGGCAGCCAGTCTTTTCAAGTTACTCCATACAATCCTAAATCTAATCTTTATTAAGCAGCTGACATGGATTTCCTGGTCTATCATTTCTGGATCAAATAAACTATCATGCCAATGTTGTTCCTTACCTTTTTTTTTTTTTCTCCTGCATCCTTTTCTTCGCCTTGCCAAGGAAGAGACATGTCCTTTAAGTGAGGTTTGCAACTCTTAATTTATTTTAAAATAGTCTAAAGTAGCCAAAATATTACCTTTAGGTTGATTCCTCTATTCTTGTGATATTTGTCCACTTAAATTGCTCATTGATTCCAAATGATGGCAAAGGAGAGTCATGGTTCACTGACAGATTTTAACACTGTTCTGCATTAACTGATCATATTTTATTTACTTGGTTTCAAATTTCTGTCCAGGAAAGTTGTGAAATGAAATATTGGCATTGTAAATTTAAAGTTCCTAGTCTATAATTGTAGACATTGTCCAGAGCCCCGCTTTCTGATTCCATATCTCTGACAATTAGGACAACATAATTATTAGGATAGTAGATAATATTGTACATGGATTTAACATTGATTTCACAAGAAAGTGGTGCTTGCATGGGTTTCACTTCTATCTGTTACATGTCAAAAACTGTGCCAGTTGTCAGAGTGGAAATATGGTCAATGTAAATATAGACTAAACAAATTACTATCAATTATTTTGAGATCATTTAGTTTCAATATAAGCTTGTTTCAACATATGCTGACTATTTCCATTAAAATGAATTAATGTTTTTTATTTCAAGATACATTCATATTGCCTGAAATGCAGTTCTCTGGAAAAAGCATTAAGCCATATTTACCTGGAAAAGTAAATATGAGAAAGTAGCTTGGGAAAGTCTATCTTATATAAAGCTCAACAGATCATCTATTTGCAGAGGTCACACACATTGTCAATTGACTCATACTCTAAACTTCACTGTTTTATTGAACTTCTTTTCATTTTTGTCAAGCAACTTTTGAGAATCATTTAGATTTTTTGAATATATATTTATTTGTAATTGTAAAATAGTGTTTGAATTTTTCAGACAAGGATGATATCCATTTCATTTTTCTCCACATGTCAAAATATGAGAATAGTAACATTTGACTATTAAATAACCTGCTATATGAAAAGGCACATGTTTCTCTGAATCACGGTCAGGTTTTTTGCACATAGGGAAATTCAGGATTTTGAGATATCACAATGAA
The DNA here is from genome assembly GCF_002776525.5 of Piliocolobus tephrosceles. Classification (NCBI taxonomy): domain Eukaryota; kingdom Metazoa; phylum Chordata; class Mammalia; order Primates; family Cercopithecidae; genus Piliocolobus; species Piliocolobus tephrosceles. The sequence goes on from NC_045436.1 coordinate 52,851,652, forward strand.
ATCAAGTTCTTGTCTCTCAGTTCTTAGTCTCAGCTATCATTAAAAAACTTCTAATAGTCAAATAACATAGTTTCTACTAACTGCTTTGTAAAAGTATTTGTCAGTTTTCACTAGACTTCTTAAAAATTTATTTTGATATGTTGTTCTTTTTGTCCTCTGACTTTTCAACATTCAAGACAATTATTTCTGCATCAGTAGCACTTTTCGCCATGTCAACTGGCTTGTCATTTACAGACAACTTTTTAACAATACATGCTAGCACATTTTTGAGACATTAGAATTAAAGCTTTCAAATTACTTTGTCTTTCAAAAAAGATTGTTCTGTTAACATGATAGAAAATGCAGTTTTGAATTTTCTTGAACTACATTCCAGACATAAGCAATATTAAAATTTTTTTGCAATAATACATAATGTGCCTTGTTATGTCACTATGATGAATAAACTTTCTTGAGCTATTTATTTTATGTTACATATGTTACATGTTATACACTTAATATGCTCCCTTTATCTGATTTAATTAAGAATGGGGTACAAAAAATAGTCAAAGCACTGCAAGATATTTGGATATTTTACTGTGATGTAGAACCAAAATTGAGTAAATCAAAAGATTTCTTTGCACTTTCTGAAGTTATCACAAGATTTGTAGCTCTTACATAAAAAAACTTGAAAAAGCCTATATCACAATGATCCTTTATAACAATGACTAACATTTTTTACAATGTGAGTTTAAAGTTGACAACAAAAGATTAATTTAGCCTATCTGAAGTTTTAAAATATGACAAAATGAAATCAAATTTACTAGTATTTTAAAATCATTCACAATGTTATTAATATTTAGAGATTCAGTCTGTATTAGTACCCATATTTGAGAATGCAACCTGATAAAAATAATTGTTTTATTTTCACATCTTAATTCCATATCAAATTTGAAATGAGAAGGGCACCATTCAACAAAAACATAATACTTATTAATCTGTATTTGCTCATACAGTCATTTACCATTCATATTTGCCTTGGGCTGGAAGACTCATGTTTATTGTGTTGAAAACTATTCATTTACAAATAATACCATCTGATTGTCCTTATTTAGGTAGATCCTGACCATGGAATTATTCAACAATATCATATCAATTTGAATGAATACATTTTTCAGTCACAGTTCTTTCAGAAATTTTGAGACATATAAATAGGGCAGTTGATTACTGTCCTCTTAGAAAAGCTTTATCTCTTCTTGTATTTTCGGATAATACTCAAAGATTTCTGTTTCCATTTTTGATTATGCCTGAGTTTCCTTTATCTTTTTGTGTTTCTGTAGGTATTTGAAAAGCCCATGTAAGGTGGCTCATGCTGTTAAATATGTATATGTATATTTATATACATACTTATGTATCATTGTGAAAATTGTTTATTTTCTTGTATTATCTTGATTTCCTGGCATTTTACATCAGGCAGCATCTTTCCTGTTTTCCATCAGTCTTGATGATTTTTTCATTTTCACTTTATTTTTCCTGTACCTACCTCTTCTGGTATTAGAAGCATGTAGCTGTTTTTCGTTCGTTCGTTTGTTTTGTTTTGTTAATTTTTCCTTGCAGAGCAGGGCTACCCCACAGGCAGTGTGCGCAGAGTAGCCAGAAGCACTTAGTTTTAATATTCATGTTTTTGTTGTGGTGGCGGTAAAACCTGGCTTGTCAGATAAGACTAAATATGTCTTGGTTGAATAGAAATGACAGTTTTAACCCAGTGATTTTGTTATTTACATATAAGAAGTCTAGAGGTTTTCATACTGGGTCTGGAATATCAGCACTAAATCATCTTTGGGAATACTAGCTTTGCCTATCTTTCCATTTAGCTATTTGAACATACAGTTTTGACTTCACACTCAATGCTTCATGGTAACTGGCAGGTTGTTTCACCTATGGCATCTAATCTCAATCTTAGGTAAGAAGAAGCACAGTAAATGACAAAAGTTTATACCACCTGAGTCTCCTCATTTAATGAGTTTCACAGACAAAAATTCTGTTTACATCTAATTGCTCCAAAGTTGTTCAAATGAACACTCTCAACTGCAATAGTTGTAGAAAAATATAATTTCTTTAAAAAGCACTTGAAATGACAGAATCATATTTCTGAAAGAGAAAAACGGATGTTGCAGAGACCACAATGGAACATTTTGAAATAATTTGTCTCTTACTCCTGATTTTGCCTAGAGTGCTTTGAATTCCACCCAAAATGAACAGTTTTTGTTTGTTTCTTCAGTTAATCTAAAGTTTAAAATGCTAATTATTTGTAAGAAACAAACAATAACAATAGAAAAACCTTTTGCAAATATGTTCACCATAGGGTGTTAAGAACAAAAGAAAACACTAACATGAGAAAAAATATTAAACTCAATATTTGTAGATTTTCACCATAAAATGACTTTTTAAAGACAACAAACGTAACTAATATACATTGTATATTATAGTACTGTATAATCCATTATACTAATAGTATTAGTATTATTAGTATACTACTACATAATTAGTATAATACATTTTTATATTTTGCTAATAGTATTAATATGATTATATTAGTGTAATATAACTGTTACGTGTGTCTGTATAAGAGACCACCTGAGCAGGTTTAGTGTGAGCAACAAGGCTGTTTATCCACTTGGGTGCAAGTGGCTGAGTCAGAGAAAGGAGTCAGCGAAGGATGGTGGGATTATCATTTTTCTTATAGGTTTGGGATAGGCGGTGGAGTCAGGAGCAATTTTTTGCGGGCAGGGGATGGATGTTACAAAGTACATTCTCAAGGGCAGGGAGGATATTACAAAGTACATTTACAAGGAGGGGGAATATTAGAAATATCACAAAGTACGTTATCACAAGGGCAGGGGGAATGTCACATTGGCTTGCCCGTGGTGGGGCCAGCTCAGAGGAATTTATGTTCCCGTCGTTTTATGTTAATAATGAAGAAATAAAATGAGAAAGTGTAGTGAAAACTTGGGGTGAAAATTTTGGGGATCGTTTGGAGGGGTGACGGGCGACATTTCTCAGGGTTCCTTCAAGTGGGATTGGGGCAGCGCAGGAACCTAAAGTGGGAGAGACTAGACTGAAGTAAGGTTTTGGGGTAAGAGGTGATATTGTGGGGTTGTTAAAAGCAGCATTTGTCATATAGAGTGATTAGCGATAGTCTGGATGTGGTTTCATAGGAACTGAGAGATTAATCAGAAGACACAAGGCCCGAATAAGAGAAGGAGGAAGATAGGTATTAGAGGACTAACGATTGGAAGAAACCAGGATACCCAGTTGGAGTGGCCAGATGGGTCCAGTGTAATTAGTTGCCTGATTAGCAAGTTTTTCAGCTGTGTCTTTGAGCTTTTTGATGTTTTAATATACCAGGTCAGACAGATTTAAATAAAAACAGCACACTCCATTAAGAAATATACACAGTCCTCCTTTTTCAGCGGTGAAAAAGGATGGCGCAACTGCGTAGAGGGATAGGTTTTGTTCTCATAGCGTCTGAGAAAGCACATCGTGTCTAACCTTTCACGGCTATTCATGGGGCAAGCAAGAGGAGGGGGCAAGAGGAGAGTCAGATGAGCAGGGGGAGGGTAGCCAAGGAGGGCGTGAGATGCAGGGTAGGTGTCTTCCTAAACAATAGTGACTGCCAATGTTTTTTAGTTTGTCAATAATGACAGAGGGCTCATCAGTCGTCCTGTAGAGTGGGGATGACCGTGTAAGAGCGGGAAGAAAGGGAAAACACATAGCCAACAATTCTTTGCTAGAGAAGGATTGGAGGCAGTGAGGAGAGAGTGGGTGGGATTGATAGTGCGCTGGAGGTAACTAGGGAGAGGTAGAGAGAGACTGGAGAATGGGGCAAGGATAAGGGTGAGTAGAAAAGCCAAAAAAAGGGGGACTTTATCAGGATAGAAGAATTGGAGTGTACCCTGCCACTGAAGATTTTATATCCACTCCAAGAGAGAGTTAAGGGTGGCGGTTTGAGGTAAAACCAGGAGATATCAGTTATGATGGTTTGGAGGAAAAATGTAAATCGGCAGTATAAACAAGGGCAGGCCATTTACAGGTATTTGAGAATGGTGAATAGGAGTATGACTAGACAGTAGACAGTAGAGATAACAAGTTTTTGGGGTGCAGTCCAAGTAGTGGGGGTGATTGCATAAAGCCCTGTTGCAAAAAGTAGGGTAAGGAAGAACAGACCTAATAGAATGAAGGGATGTATTAAGCTCATAAGGGTTATTACTGTTCTTCAGAAATGCAAGTGAGTTTAAGGGAAGTAGGGGACAGTACTTACGACTTCCAGGAGGAAGAGGAGAGATCAGGCTGGCTGTCCGACAGACACAGCTCTCTTCTGGAATGGTGAGCCCAGTGGGGAGGGTCCTGCAGGTGGACAGCAGTTGGGGTACCATAGATGACTAAGTAGGGTCCAGTCCACCAAGGTTGTAGAGTGTGAGGGGTCAGATTCTTAACAAGAACTGATCGTCCAGCTAGGGTGTCTTCATATGGCTGGGAATCTGGCGTAGGCAAGAGAAGATTAGCAGCCTGCCGAATTTCCTGTCTAGCTTGCTGGAGGACTGGAATATAGTCGCCTAGGCTGGTGTCTGACATGAAGTTGGGGCCCAAAAAGAAGATACACTCACATAAAAGTTCAAAAGGACTATACCCTATAGCTCCTCAAGGACAGGCTCTAGTTCCAAGGAGGGCAAACAGTAAAAGTCCTGTCCAGTCTTTTTTAAGTTGGAGGTTGAAGTTGGTGAGGTGAGTTTTTACAAGATCATTAGTTCTTTCTACCTTTCCCGAAGAGTGAGGATGGTAGGGGGCATGAAGTTTCCACTGGATGCCCAGGGCTTGGGAGACTGCTTGAGTGACCTGACTAATGAAGACCAGTCCATTATTGGACTGTATAGAGGTGGGAAGGCCGAACTGAGGAATTATGTCTGACAGAAGGGAAGAAATGACCGTGGTGGCCTTCTCAGACGCTGTGGGAAAGGCCTTTACTCATCCAGTTAATTTATCTACCCAAAACAAAAGGTATCTTAGTTTTTTGACTTGGGGCATATGAGTAAAGTCAATCTGCCGGTCTTGGGTGGGGACAAATCCTCGAGCTTGATGTGTAGGAAAGGGAGGGGGCCTGAGATATCCCTGAAGAGTGGTAGAGTAGCAGGTGGAACACTGAAAAGTAATTGTCTTGAGGATGGATGTCCATGATGGAAAAGAAATGAGAGGTTCTAAGAGATGGGCCATTGATTTGTAATCCACATGAAAGAGGTTATGAAAGGATGATAAGATAGAATGAGCCTGTGAGGCAGGAAGGAGGAATTTTCCTTGATCCAACAACCATTTGCCTTAAGTAGGAAGGGATTGATAGGTAATAGTTTCAGTGGGAGAATAGGTGAGAGTGATAGACGAGAAGGAAAAAAACTGGCCATGAGGGACAAATGTGAGAATACTAGCTGCTTCTTTGCTGCATTATCAGCATAAGTATTGCCTCAAGCAATGGGATCTGGTGACCTCTGGTGCCCCTGGCAGTGAATGACTCCGCTTCCTTGATCAGTAGAGCAGCTTTAAGGAGGACTTTTATTAAGGAAACATTGATGATGGAGGACCCTTCTGTAGTGAGAAAACCTCTTTCTGCCCATATAACAGCATGGTGATGTAGTATGTGGAAGGCATACTTGGAATCAGTGTAGATATTGACATGTAGTAACTTTGCAAGAGTGAGAACCCAGGTTAAAGCAATGAGTTCAGCTTGTCGAGGGGTAATGGAAGGGGGCAGGGCAGTAGCTTTAATGACAGATGTGGAAAACACTACAGTGTAGCCTGCCATTGCTGGTGACTGACAACTGGGACTTGAATAATTACCATCAATAAACCAAATGTGGTCTGGATTAGGCACAGGAAGGAGAAAAATATGCAGAAATGGGGAGGATGTCATATGGATTAGAGAGATACAGTCATGAGGTTCAGGTTTGGTGCTAGGTATAAGGTGGGAGGCCGGGATGAAGTCTGTGCCAAGAACAATGGTAATTGTGGGAGTTTCAATGAATAGTAAGTACAGCTGAAGGAGTTGGGGGGAGGGAGCAGAAAATATATGTGTCAAGTGTGAGGAGGGAAATAGATTTTGAAAGTTATGAGAGCTATATAGACAGTAAGTGGGGCATGGTTTATGATCTAGATGGCCTCTAGAAGTATTGAAGCGGCAGCTGCCTCTGCATGTAGACATGAGGACCAGCCTGGAACTGTGAGGTTAAGTTGTTTGGATAGGAAGGCTATAGATTGTGGGCCTGGTTCCTGTGTAAGAACTCTGCACAGACTTGTATTTCAGCTATATGTAAGAAGAAGGATTGGGATGATTTAGAGAGTTCTAATGTAGGAGCTGTTTTTAGGGCTGTCTTTAAGGAACAAAAAGAAGAGTGGGGAAAGGACTTAGAGTCTATGTGGTCAGTCAGGTTTCCCTTTGTGAGTTTATATAGTGGTTTAGTTAGGATGGCAAAACCTGGTATACAAGGCAAAAGTATTAACCATGCCTAGGAAAGAAAGCAGTTGTTGCTTTGTAGAATGGATTGGGGTTTTGGAGATTAGCTGGACATGGTTAGCAGGGAGAGCGCATGTGTTTTGATGAAGGACTATGCCAAGATAAGTAACAGATGGGGAAGAAATTTGGGCTTTATAGGGGGATATGTGATGTCCCTTTGAGAGTAGATGTTGAAGGAGCAGGGAGGATATCTTGTTGGGAAGATTAGTAAGAAGGGCTGCAGAGGAGAAGGTCTTCCATATATTGAATAAGGTGAAACAGATGGAGGGAAAGAAAGTATGAGAAAGAGCTTGTCTAAAGTAATGTGGGTTGTCTCCGAAGTCTTGCAGCAGTACAGTCCCGGTGAGTTGTTGAGATTGGTGGGTGCCAGGGTGAGTCCATGTGAAAGCGAAAAGAGGTTGGGATGAGGGGTGCAAAGGAACAGTGAAGAAAGTATCTCTGAGGTCCAGGAGAGGTATCGAGGATTGGAGATTATGGGGTTTGGCACCACAGGATGGATAGGTAAGACAATTTAGTTAACAAGGTGAAGATCCTGAACCAACTGGTAAGATTTGTCCAGTTTCTGGACAGGTAGGAGAGGGGAGTTGTAAGGAGAATTTTTAGGCTTTAAAAGGCCATGTTGTAGCAGGTGAGTGATAACAGGCTTTAGTCCTCTTGTGGATTAAGATAGGGAGACACAAGAGGCGGATTGAAAGGAGGCCTTGAATTGGGTAAAAGGGTAGCAATGAGGTGTGGCTATAGTCCGGGAATAGTCAGGGAAGCAGATAATTTAGTTAAAATGTCTCAGCCTAGTAGAGGAACTGGACAGGTGGGGATAACTGAAAAAGAGTGCATAAAAGAATGTTGTCCCAGTTGACACCAGAGTGGGGGAGTTTTAAGGTGTCTAGAAGCCTGGTCGTCAACACCCACAACAGTTATGGGGGCAAGGGAAACAGGCCTTTGAAAACAAGGCAATGTGGAATGGGTAGACCCCATATGGATTAAACAGGGGAGGGACTTACCTTCCACTCTAAGAGTTACCTGAAGCTCGGCATCCGTGATGGTCCAGGGGGCTTCTGAGGCTATCGGGCAGCATCAGTCTTCAGTCACCAAGCCGAGAAGATCTGCGAAGGAGTCGGCCAAAAAAAGTTGGGTTCGAGCTCCATGAGCTTTAGGAGAGACAGCCATATGAGTCAGACAGTCTGACTTCCAATGGGGGCCTGCACAGACAGGGCATGGCTTAGGAGGAATCCTGGGGTTGAGGACATTCCGAGGCCCAGTGGCCAGGCTTTTGACATTTGAAGCAAGGTCTATAAGGAGGTTCTGAAGGAGCCCCTGGGAGCTGTGGCTTGGATGTTCTGAAGGGTTTGTATGCTGGAGACATGGTTGTGTGTTGTTTTACACACAGGCAAGTAGTCGTAACTCAGAGATACGTTGCCACTTGGCGACTTCTTCTGTTATTGAACACCTTGTAGGCAAGTTTGATTAAATCCTGTTGTGGGGTTTGAGGGCTGGAATCCAACTTTTGGAGTTTTTCTCTAATGTCAGAGCAGATTGGGTGATAAAATGCATATTAAGGATAAGGTGGTTTTCTAGCCCCTCTGGGTCCAAGGCTATAAAGCATCTAAGGGCAGCTACTAAGCAAGCCATGAACTGGGCTAGGTTTTCATCTTTACCTTGAGTAGTTTCCTTTAGTTTGTCATAATTAACAGCTTTGTATGCTGCCTTTTTGAGCCCCTTGACTAACCAGGAGATCATGTAATCTTGCCTAACTATATCTGGGGAGTTCATCTGGTATTGCCAGTGGGGACCCTCTCAGGGAACTGTCCTGGTGCCCTCTTGGAGGCCTGGCTTATGAAGCCGGCGGGTGTCTGAGTAGGACTGGGCTAGAAAATAAACTCTTTCTCATTCGTCTGGGGAGAGGGTAGAGGTCAGGATGACATTTAAGTAACTCCAGGTTAAGTTGCAGGACTGAGTTAGATATTGGAATTCCTGTATATATTTAGTGGGGTCTGATGAGAAACAGCCTAAATGCTGGTTGATTTGGGAAAGGTCTGATAGAGAAAAAGGCACATGTACCCTGACTATGCTTTCAGCTCCAGCCACCTGTCTAAGAGGAAATTGTTGGGCAGGTGGGGGAGAGCTAGTCACGGAATGAAACCGTAAGCCAGACCGGATGTGAGGAGGGGAGGTAATAGAAGGGTTATAGGGTGGGGTTGTAGGGGCTATGGAAGAATTGGGACCCGATTCAGCCTGGGACCCGATTCAGCCTGGTGATGAGTGACTGGGGGAGGAGGAGAGAGGTTAGAGGGGTCAGTGGAAAAGAAGGATTCAGAGGAATTCAGAAGATTCTGAGCTAGGGGTTTAGACCCAAGGAGCGGACAGGAGAGAAAGAAGGAAAATCTGGGACAAGTCGCATTGGGAGCAGAGACTAGAGAGGGAGTGAAGTGTAAAAAATGCCTGGACATAAGGCAGCTCAGACCATTTGCCCAGTTTTCGAAAAATATTACCTAGTTCCTGTAGGATAGACAAATCAAAAGTGCCATTCTCCGGCCACTTGGCACTATTGTTGAGTTAGTATTGAGGCCAAGTGGTATTAAAGGAGAAAATAAGACATTTAGGTTTTAGGTCAGGTGTTAGGCTAAGGCGTTTTCAATTTTTAAGAACACAAGCTAAAGGGGAAGAAGGAGGAATGGATGGCAGAAGGTTGCCCATAGTGGAGAAGGTAAGTTTATAGAGGAGGATGGAGACAGGGAGAAATGGAGATGAGCAGCTACCAGGCTTCCAGTAGGCGTCCCTGACTGAGTCCTGGGCTGTAATGTGGGTGAGCAGCCAAAGCAGGCATCCCTGCAATTGACCTCCCACCAAAGGAATATGGGTGAATGATCAAGGCTGGCATCCCCGCGCTGATCAGACACCAAGGGAAGACTGTCTTCCCAAGTCCGTGACCGACGTCGGAGTTTTTGAATGGACGGATAAAGTGTGTCTCCTTTTTGTCTCTACCAGGAAGGGAGAGAAACTGAAATTGAAAGGAGAGAGATTGAAGGGAGGCAAGAGAGGTTAGGTACAGAGTGAAAAAACCGCTTACCCGAGCCCCTTACCCGAGTGCGAAGAACTGCTTACCGATTTGAACTTGGTGAGACGGTCCTTGGGCTGGCGGGTCTGATGACCCGAGGTCATACGTGGATCTCCTCACAGAGGGAGCGTGAGGACAGGGGACTGGTTTCCCGAAGGATTTCCCCTGCCCTGGGTCTTTGGCACCAAATATTTCGCGCGTCCGTGTAAGAGACCACCTGAACAGGCTTAGGGTGAGCAACAAGGCTGTTTATTCAGGTGGGCGCAAGTGGGCTGAGTCCGAGAAAGAAGTCAGCTAACGGTGGTGGGATTATCATTGGTTCTTACAGGTTTGGGTCGTGGAGTCATGAACAATTTTTTGCGGGCAGGGGATGGGTGTTACAAAGTGTATTCACAAGGGCGGGAGGGTGTATTGTCACAAGGGTGGGGAGGAATGTTACAAAGTACATTCACAAGGGGGGGGGGGCGGGGGGCGGGGATATCACAAAAGTTCATTATCACAAGGGTGGGGGAATGTCAGAATAGCTTGACCTTGGTGTGGCTAGCTCAGAGGAGCTTACAATAACTAATTATACAGTCTATAATACACAAAGTATATTCGTTACTTTTTAAAAGTATAATATCCACTAGTCTCTCACAAGAAACAGATGTTTCTCTAAATTTTAACCATCATGAGACTAAAGGACATTTAATGTAATAATAAAATTCTAAAATTGAAGTCCAAAACTATAAAGCAAACAAAAGATACACTCCTTATAGTAACTGGGAAAAGAAATTCTGTTCCTGAGAATTTTACTCAAAAATAAAATTAAACAATAATTTTAAAAAAGAACAAAAATTTAATTGGTAATGGTCTAATATGGTGATACATCTGTTAAAAAAATCTTTGTCAACAGTAATCCAAATTTTTCAATTCCGTGGATGTGCATTTCATCTGTGCCAAAAGAAGTTCACACAAGTTAACACTAAAGCTAGTGCCATATTCCTTCCAGTTTTGTCTTCATTATCTCCTAGTGCCTTGGAATTCTCTGAATCAAGCCAGCAAAAGGAAAAACAGATTATATGGAGGAGCCAATATTGCTAGTAAAAATAACCCATGGAGTGATATATATCACTTCCACTCCCATGTTGTAGCCTGAACCTGGATAGGAGAATGGATTCGGAAGTCAGTTATGTACTCAAAGTGTTTCTGGAGAAGAAGCACTGCTAATTGTAGGTATCAAATAGTCATGAAATGGCTTGCGATGGTAGCTATGATTATGGCCAGAAATAAAAGCCATTTACTGGAATTAATATTTCTCTTTCAAATCTTGAATGCTGTACTCATTTAAAAAATCTTTTAGGCCTGGCACAGTGGCTGATGCCTGTAATCCCAGAACTTTTGGAGGAGGAGGCGGGTGGATCGCGAGGTCAGGTAATCGAGACCATCCTGGCTAACACTGTGAAACCCCATCTCTACTAAAAATACAAAAAATTAGCTGGGCATGGTGGCGTGCACCTGTAGTCCCAGCTACTCGGGAGGCTGAGGCAGAAGACTTGCTTGAACCCAGGATGCAGAGGTTGCAATGAGCAACTACTGCTGTGCAGTCATAGCACCACTGCACTCCAGCCTGAGCGACATAGTGAGACGCTGTCTCAAAACAAACAAACAAACAAAAATTACTTTCAAAGTAAAGTAATAATTCAAAGGTTTCCATAATGTAAGTTGCATTAGTATTGTATTCTAAAAAATAGCCTCTTTTCCTAGTTTAGGGGCAAATTTGGAATTATTAGGCTTGTGATTTTACAACAGAGCAGCGCAGAATATCAACTCTGGGTCATAAAATTGACACAAACTAATATCTCCAATATTCGTAAAACTATGTAAGATTCCTGTGTTATTTAAAATATTTTTACTGTTATTTTTTTAGCTTAGATTGTAATAGAATTTACATTAGTAAGTAATTGCTGTAACCATTGCTTTATCTTTTGTGTTATAGATTTTTCTAAGAAATTATCTTGTACATTCACTTTGATTATCTCAACTTAAAGACAAATAGTGCATCAGGGTTGAAAATCTTGAAGGATTCCTGAATTTTGAGTGAGATCAGTATTAAGGAAGGAGTTGGTTCCCAGTTTTGTGTTGTCAAACTAGGGGAAATAAAAAAGGCAACATCTAGGGCTGAGAGTTCATCAACAGCCAGAATGACAGTTTCAAAAAGGTATTCCAAGTGGACCAGGCCAAAGGAAAAGCCCAAGTATGATGGTGTGAAAATGAAGTAATCTGGTTGAAGAGAGAAACAAGTTAGATTCAATGAAATACTGGAATATGAAGGCAGAAGTCATTTTATAAATAAAAGGAGGTTTCTTCTGTGAGAGAAAGGGTACAGTTGTGAATCACAAGCCAGTGCGTAATATTATTCAATTATACACAAAAAAAAGTTTTTCAGAATTAAGACAACTACTATTTGATTCAAATGCAAATTTATCAATGACTGTTTTCTTCAAAACTTATAAAGAAAACCATGACATTGCTCTAAAATAAGTTCAAGGAGAAAGACTAGGTGGCAGATCAATCCTTTGACAATCCACAGTATTTTCTCTTCTGAAATATAAAAAGGTTAAAATTGTGCTAAGCCCGATATTTAAAAAAATAAATAAATAAAGTAGTGTCTCATCTCACTAGTGAGAAAACAAAAACATATGAAGACAAGAAAACTGGCTACATTATTTCACCAAATAGAATAACCAAAATAACTGGGAACAGTAGTTATAATAAATGAATTATTCAGCAACTGGGAGAAGTTTAATTAGAACCAGTGAACTCTCTTTTTTACTCAGACATTAAATTTTTACCATCCAATACTGACAATAAAATTTTATTTATTTGTGCTTTTCCTGTTGTATTAATAAAAATATTAACTATTAAAAAAAGACTATGAAATAAAGTGAAATAGAAAAGCAAAATCAAGACGAGAGAAAAGTAAACCACATTTATGTTCCTGAAAAGGCTTTCTTAGTTGATTTAAGATTTAAAGCTAATCTCAACTAAACAGCCAAGTCTTTAGGGACAATCTCTTCCCTATCTGAACTAAGGAGACACATCTATAAATTTTAAAATAAATGTATCCCTCGCTTAAATGTAAAGTAATGTACAGTATGCAGTCTCTTGTCAACATTTGTATAGTAAAACAAGAAAATAGAAGAAAAAGAAGTAGAAATTTTGTTTTAGCACAGTATTTTTGTATGAGTTATTGGACATGAGGGTGAGTGGAATATATGACAAGTCAAAGAAGGACTGTCTTGCTTAAGTTTTTCATTCTTAAAAGGGCTCATGAAATTTAAATCATTATTGTAGTTGTCTAAATAGCAATAATTATCAAAATTGGTATTGCTAAATATAAATATTATAAATATACTACATTTTAAAAGTTTTACCAGTTTTAAATGGATGTCTGTCAGGGCAAAAAAAAAAAAATACTAAAACTAGAAAAGAACAATACAATAAATGAATTAAAAAATTAAATGGAATGGGCCATGGTCTCTATATAAAATAGGGCCCTGGATTCCAGTATGTACCAAATAATTTTGCTTCATTTCTAGTTGTACAAATTACTCTATTAGGCACAAAGTTGATGTAGAAAGAATTAAACTTAATAAATGCTAATAAGTAACTACTGAAAAATATCACCGGAAGTATTTGAGTTTCTTGTGATGAATCAAAATAATATCATTTTCAAATATTCATGTAGTCTAATAGCATATTCAAATGTCCATGTAGCCTATTACAGCGGTACGAAGTATACAAAATTCCACAGGTCTGTGACTCTATGACAGTGAATTTCTTGGATAAACATACCTTACCAATTTTCAGCATTTGAGGACTAAAACCAAACAAAACATTTAAAAAATGTTTTAAGTGGTGTAATGTACTGCTGTTAGAAACTGTGATTTCCTTTCTGTATTTATGAAAAAACTCTTCAAAGCTAATTGTAATTTACAAATTAAATGGACTCTTGTTCAGCACTCTCGACAGTATTTAAACTTTTCTATAACAACTTTCTTATTCAAGAACATTTTTTCTTTGTATTTGTCTTAAATGATAACTGTTCTCCTAATTTTCTTTATTTCACAAAGGCTGCTTCATTTCTGTGCTGTGTTATCCATTTTCCTTTGTCTTCCCCTCATGACAGATGTGTTCCAAATTCTTGTTCTAGGCTTTCTTTTGTCTATATTTATGGATAATTCCATCTTTTCCACAAATTTATGACAGTGCCTCTATAGAAGACCCTTTTAACAAATTGTAAAAACATCCTTCCCTTGCCTACAAGGTTACAGATAACCCGGCACCAGCCCTTCTCTCTGGTGTCATTCCTACTAGTGCACTCTCCTGTCACAGCTACTTTGATTTCATTCTCGGAATGTGCCAAGATTATTACTGTTTTAAGACCTTCAAATTAATACCCTTTGCCTGAATTTCTCTGCCCACAGGGTCTTATTGTCAAAACTTTTTGATAATTAATATGTTATAATACACGTCTCGTATGATCACTCTTCTTTTTCAAAGATTCTGGGCTAATGTCACTGTTTAACCTAGGGGCTATGGAATCAGTTTGTATAGTTCTAAGCAATAAGAACAAATTTTATCAATTACTTTCATTAAGTTCACATAAATGTTATAGAGTAATCAGTGAATCTAGGAAGAAATGGCATCGTTGGGGTATGGGGAAGCCTTTCCGTTGGTTCAGGTTTGGCATATGTGTGTGTGCGTACACATTTCTTCCCCAATGATATTTTAACAGTTGCTTTATGTGGATCTCACATATATCTAAAGGTTAATTTTAGGTTACTTATCTTGTTGTGGTGATTGGTGCTGCTATTGTACTTGTTTCACTACATTATATACTTTGGTGATTTTATGAAGAATATTGATTTTTGTTTACATAGAATTTTTTAAAACTTATCATTCTTTCCAAAATCCACTCTTACCTATGGACTGAATTAGTCTAACTTATTTTGGTATTCTCTTCCATAATGCTGTTTTTCTTCATACAATGCTCAAACACATTAATTAATTTAATTCTCACAACCTCTATGAGACAGGCAATATTACTATCCATACTTTGTAGATGAAGTGACGAAACAGAGGCAGAAAGAGGATAAATATATTTCCAAGGCTGCATAGCTATTAATAATAAGTAAAGTATACAGGATTTAAACTCAGTTTGACTCCAAAAACAACTCTGCCACTCTAGATAGTGTTTTATATGTATTTCTGTTTCTTCAACTAGCTTCCTTCCATACACTGGGAAGCTGATGAAACACACACCTTAAGTATCTGAGCAAAGCATCAGTTGTTTCTCTTATGGGCTACCTAGTACAAAGCAAGGAAAAAGCATTTAGATTGGGAAAATTCCACAAACCAGAATGCAAAGGACCGTTTTAAAAAGCAAATCCACTATTTTGGTGGATTTAACTTTTCCCAAAAAAGAAAGTGAATTTCCTTGGAGTTGACGACAAATGGTGTTTCTACCTGAGGATAAACAGCCGGGATTTCTTAAAGATGGAGTCGTATGATTAAGGAAAAAGTATAGAGACAAGAAATGCAATAGCTCTGTGTATGAAGTTTAAACTACTTCTAGCTCTCCTTATGTTTTTAGATCTACTGTCTCCCATCTCCATCAAATGGATGGAGCTGGACATTTTCATAGGATCACATGTAGAGTTTCATGCAGTGCCTATTTTCTGGTATTAAACTGCTTTATGTACTTATTAATTGTTTAGCCTGCTTCATATTTTAAAATCTATTTTTTTTCTTATTTTTCTTATATTCTTTAAGGTTTATATCAGATATTTTAATCGATTTTACAAGATGAGAGACTTTTTCCCCATTGTTACATCTTCATTATGGTGTGGGTGTTTATTTACATGAATATTTAAAATTACTTTGTATCTATGATTGACTTTTTACCTTTTAATTTTTCTGCATCAGACATTAGTATTTCCACATTGCATTAATTTTGTTGTTAGTTTTGTTGTTTAGTATTTTCTTGTCACATCTTTTCTGATCCCTATAATCATTTCCATTGATTTCTCATGTAGATATGTGAGAACTACTTATATTTTGACACTTCTGTTTCATGGACCAGATTGAAGAAGATCATTCTTCTTCAAACAGTAGAGTTTAACCTATACACTTGCAGTAATATACTATAGTAAAAAACAGTAGGTTTTATTTCAGTCATAATTTTATCCTTCTCTTCTTTCAAAAATCCTTTCTTGTTATTCTTATGTTTCATGTCATCTGTAGTATTAAACATCCTGTTTTTTCAGAATTTTGTATTGATTTGGATATCAATTCTAATGAAATTCTAATGAAAAATTGATAATGCTTCATTTGTTTATACTAATACAATACTTGTGAAAAGATCAGTATTTCTCTAAAATACCAAGATAATTTTACCATTTTATTAATGAATATGTTAATATTTTAGGCACCTAGTAAGTGTTTATCCTCACAACTTTTTGTTTTTGTTCTTTAAATTCTAAGTTGCTTTTCTTTAGCTACAGATTATTATTACTAATTTAATTTGCAGTCTCTGTTATTGATTACATTGAATTTTTAACATTTCGTTTGGATAGAACATTTATTTTCCCAGTTGTAGTACTCACTTTCCTTTTCCTTAGTTTTTCCACCTTCTAGTTTAAGTTTGACTTTAATACGAAATGTATGATGGTGAAGACTTGACATACATAACCAAGTTAATGTTACACTTTTCTGCTAAGTATCTTCCCTTAAATGGCCTGAAGCCACATCAACCTCAAGGAATCCTCAACTGAATTCCTGATCTTATCTGCTTCTCCTTTTTCACCCACCCTGTCTCTGTTTAGCTATAATGGCATAGTGTACCTGTTAAGTTCATCTTGATAATTCTGATCTCTCTCCTGATGATCCCCATTGGTTGGCCTCATATTCTATTGATGCTATCTGTAAAATACCTTTGAATTCTATTCCTTTCTCTGTAAACCTATTATCACCTCTTTTAGCAAAGACTTCATTTTCCCACACATTAACTATTTCTTAGTTGCTTTACTGATATCCCCAGTCAAATTCTTGAGTTTCCTTGCCCCAAATAGTTCTCTTAACTATCACCAGAAGCTATTTCTAACAGGCAAGTTGATTATATAACACTTCTCTGCAATTCTGTAATTATTCTTTGTCACTTCCATGGGGGAAAAAAAAAAAAAATCCAGCCCTGCTAGGATGGCATAAATGTTCTTCATGCCCCAATTTGTGCTTAACTTTATTTATAGTCTCAGCAGTTGCCATCCCTTCCGTTGCTCCTGCCTGTGATAGGCATTCTCAGTTCCAGCCACATTCAGTATTGCTATTCCCCACTTTTATGCTTTTATATATATTCTCTTTCCAGTGATAGAGAAATTTAAATTTCCCGTAAAGATTAAAGACCTTGAATTCAATTCCCAAACCTTCAACATATATAAATTTTGCTTTTTCATGAATATTTCAGTCACATTAAGATAATGATTATTTTCAGCCTTATATACATACATGAAATTGCAATTAAATATCACCAAGTGTATTTGAAAACTCATAATAGCAGTTTTTGAATTGTTTTCTTCCTCCCATTTTATACATGAAGAACTTTAATTTTCTTTGCAGAATGAACTAAACATTGCCCATGCAGTGAAGAAGCACTGCCACCCCACACACTTGGCACAGTCATTCCACACCTTTTGTCTACGTATCATTTGGTCACATAATGTCATCTATTTCTCAGGATTATATTCATTGATTACACATTTATCTCTCTGATTAGGGAGTGACTTCCCTAAATAAAATTACTTTTTTTTTTTTTTTTACTAGTTTTCTTTTAATATCATTTATTATTACTCTGGCATTAAACAGAAAAGAGACACTTATTAAATTATAAAATTTGTAAATAAAAATCCCCCACATATTAAGAAAATAAAGTGTATGTTTTAAATATTGGTTACATAATCTTCAAAGTGTTGGCCAATTGAGATCACTGTTATAGTGTTCATTCACATATTTAAAGAGCCTTTTCTTGCTGACATTTGTTAACTCGTGTATTAACAATTATTTAAAATACACAAACTGTATTGAATAATTCATTCTACACTATTCACCTCTCAAAAGCTAATTACCTAATTTCCATGACCTTTGTGTGGTGTTCAATTTGATTTCATAGTCAAATCAACAAATGCTTACTGAGCGGCCAGCATGTGTAATGTGGTTATTTAATTAAAGTTAAATTTTAGCTTATATTAATTATGTCTTCAGCCAGAATTTGATGGCAGCACAAAAGGAAGTTTTTGTGCCATGTTGTTTTTTAGGCACAAGTGTAATCAAGCAAATATTTAGTAAATCCTTATAATCTGGTAGCACACATGCTAAGTGTGGAAATAAAATAGTTGAATATAACTTTATCCTTGTCCTTGACAAAATTAATTACAGTGTTCTATGGAGCCTATTTTTTCATTCTTTTTTTAATGTTCAATTATAATTCAAACCATGTAGTTTATGTCACATAATTTTAATATTAAACTTAAATTCAGTTTTAAACTATTCATAACTATTCAGAAAAAGTTTGAAAATTATTTCAAAAGAATAAGAAAATAAGAATTCTAGAGTTTATTTTGCATTTACCATGTGTCAGCTACTCTGCTATGGTTTGATGTATTATCACATTTAAGTTTGAAAACAACTCAATTAGGTTGATACTTTCTTGTCCTCATTATTATGACAAGGAAACATGAACTTAAAGAATTTGTAAATTTGTCTATCATCTTAAGGAAGTATTTGGGGGAGTAAGGATTCAAACAAACTCTGTGAGACCACAGAGCCTGAGTGGCTATTTTCACAAGACTGAATGGCCTCAATGGAAATATCTGACATTAATTGTGTGTTATTTAATAATAATGAGTAACAAATAACCATAAAACTTCAGTGACAAACAATAACAAATATTCATTTTTTCCCAGCAGTCTATGGATCAGCAGACAGTTTCTGCTGATCTGAGTTGGCCTCAGCAGGGCTTCTTCAAGAACCTGCAGTGAGCTGCCAGTCAGCTGCCAGTGTGTATTCTCATATATCTGGGGCCTCAGGTGGGTCAGCTCTCAGTTATGTGCACCACTTGCCAAGAGCTGAATATAAGGAGATCTTCATGGAGAAGGCAAAAGACAAAGACAAAGAGAGTGGATACAGATAATACCCCTCGAGGGTGAGGCTTGGAACCAGCACACCATTACTGCCACCACATTATGTTGGCAAAAGCAAGTCTAGTCCTGCTGAGATTCAGAGGGTAGGGAAATCAACTCTACCATTATATGAGAAGAGCTGCAAAGCCAATTTTCAAAGGCTACTGGGTACCAGGAAAAGTCAAGAACTGTAGTTATTTTTTAAATTTAATTTTTAATTTTTGTAGGTGCACAGTAGGTGTATAGATTTATAAGGTACAAGAGATATTTTGAAACTTGTATAGCATGCATAATCATCACATAGAGTAAATGGCTATCCATCACTGAAAGGTTTTACCCTTTCTTTGTGTTACCAACAATCCAATTAAACCTTTAGTAATTTTAAAATGTATAATAAATGTTTGGCAACTGTAGTCACCTTGTTGTGCTAGCGAATACTGGAATCTTATTCATTATTTTTGGTTTTGTTTTGTTTTGTTTCTTGGGACAGGGTCTCACACTGTCACCCAGACTGGACTAGAGTGCAGGGAAGGAATCACAGATCACTGTTTCCTCAACTTTCTGGTTTCAGGTGATCCTCCACCTCAGCCTCCCGAGTAGCTGGGATTACAGGCACACACTATCATGCCCAGCTAATTTTTTTTTTTTTTTTTTTTCCAGAGACAGGGTTTTACCTCATCGCCCAGTCCTGTTCTTGAACTCCTGGACTCAAGGGATCCACCTGCTTTGTCCTCCCAAAGTGCTGGGATTGCAGGCATAAGTCATCATGCCTGACCAAATACTAGATTTTATTTATTTTATCTAACCATATTTTTGTACCCCTTAACCAACTCACATCTTCCCGTCCCCTGATTACACTTTCCACCCTGTGGTAACTATTGTTCTAATCTCTATCTCTATTAGTTCAAGTATTTTAATTTTTAGCTCCCACAAATATATCAGAATATGCAAATTTCATCTTTCTGTGCCTGGCTAGTTTCACTTAACATAATTATCTTCAATTCCATCCATATTGTTGGAAATGACAGGATCGTATTCATTTTTATGGCTATATAGTACTCCATTGCGT
The DNA here is from genome assembly GCF_002776525.5 of Piliocolobus tephrosceles. Classification (NCBI taxonomy): domain Eukaryota; kingdom Metazoa; phylum Chordata; class Mammalia; order Primates; family Cercopithecidae; genus Piliocolobus; species Piliocolobus tephrosceles. The sequence goes on from NC_045436.1 coordinate 52,871,532, forward strand.
ACGTGTACTACATTTTTTTTCCCATTTAGCTGTTGATGGACGCTTAGGATGCTTCCAGATCTAGGCAATCGTGAATAGTGCAGCAATAAACATGGTAGTACAAGTGTCTCTTTGATATACAGATTTCCTTTCTTTTGGGAATATACCTAGCTGAGTCATATGGTAGCTCTATTTTTAGTATTTTGAGGAACCTTCAAACTCCTCTCCATAGAGGCTGTACTTATTTACATACCCACCAACAGTGTGCAAGGGTTTTGTTTCCTTTCCTTTTCTACACATTCTTGCCAACATTTGTTATTGCCTGTTTTTTTCAATGAAAATAATTTTAACTGGGGTGAGATAATACCTCATTCCAGTTTCGGATTTAGATTTTTCGGATGATCAGTGAGGTTGTGCACCTATTCATATATTTGCTTGCCATTTATTTGAGAAATGCCTATTCAAATCTTTTGCTTATTTTTAAATCGGATTATTAGATTATTTCCATAGAGTTGTTTGTACTTCTTTTATATTTTAATTATTAATCCCTTTTCAGAGGGATAGTCTGCAAATATGTTGTCCCATTCTGTTGGCTGTCTCTTGAATTTGTTGATGGTTTTCATTGTTATGCAGAAGTATTTTCACTTGATGTGATCCCATTTGTCCATTTTTTGCTGTAGATGCCTGTGTTTGTGGATTATTTCTCAAGAACACTTTGCCCAGTTCAATGTCCTGGAGAGTTTCTACAATGTTTTTGTTTAGTAGTTTCATAGTCTGAGGTCTTAGATTTAAGTTTTAAATCCATTATAATTTTATTTTTGTATATGGCAAGAGATAGGGAACTAATTTCATTATTCTGCATTTAGATATCCAGCGTGTACAGCAGCATTTATTTATGTGACTGTCCTTTCTCCAATATAGGTTCTAGGCACCTTTGTCAAAATGTGTTCATTGCAGACATATAAATTTGTTTTGGGGACATTATTCTGTTCCACTGGTCTATGCATCGTTTTTCTGCCAGTACCATGCAGTTTTGGTTGCTATAACTCTGTAATTTAATTTGGAGTCAAGTAATATGATTCTTTCAGGTTTGTTGTTTTTATTCAGGATAGCTTTGGCTATTCTGGATCTTCAGTGTATCCATATAAAATTTAGGTTTTTTTGAACTATAGTTTTGTGAACTATGTGAGCTATGCTATCTAGGCTTGGAGAAGCAGTGGCACAAACACTCCTTTGGCTGCCACAGCAGGTGTCTTACTACATCATGTGCCTATCAAATCTCTCGGCCCTGAGCACAGCACAGCATCAGGACTCGTTTAAGAATTGCAGTCCTTGTGGTCTAGATTACCTTTCAAGTTTATTTAGGGCCCCAGGGCACTTTAGCCCACCATGGCAAGGCTTGCCAGAACTCAAGCTCTTACCACGGATGGGTGATTTCCTTCTGTCTAGGACTCGTCTAAATGCTCCCTCGTGGAGGCCAGCTGAGTTTTGCTCCATGTTGCTTTTTGCTGTGACAGACAACACTGGGTTCTAATGCAAAGTCCCACAATCACTGTACTCTTCTTCCCCTAAATGCACAGATTCTCCCACCATGGCATGCAATGGTCTCCAGGGTATGGAAGAGAGGTGGCACCAGCCATTCAAGACTGTCTTTTCTACCATCTTCAGTGCCTTTTTCTGTAAGATGAAACTAAAACCAAGTACTGTGACTGCTCGCCTAATTTTTGGTTCTTATGAAGATGCTTTTTTTGTACGAATAGTTGTTCAATTTGGTGTTCCTGTGGGGAAGAAAATTAGTGAAGGTTTCTATTTGGCCATTTTGCTCAGGCCCCCTCTGTGTGGTTCTTTTTGTAATCAACTATCACAGAACACCTCTTGGGCAGACTATTTACATCCCTCCTATCTGCCAAATCCACATACACCCTCAAAAGCACCAAATTCTCATTGCATCATCTCATAACACTCAGAATCTATGTAGATCATATAATCTATATTAGGTCTGGATGTTGATACTTGGTTGCAGTTTGTTTTAATCTGAAAAACTATGAAGAAAAAAGAGACAAGTTATTTGTATCGCCATTCCAAATGCCTATCATGTAATGATGGCACACAGATTAACAGCTATGGACCCTCCCATTTGAAAAGAGGAGGAATGAGAGGCACATAGCAATCTCTGACAATTCTGAATTCAGGTTTGCTAGAATTGCTATTGAGATTTTATATGTTCCTTAATTAAGTAGTTTCTAGTTCTGTAACTTGAGAATGCCTCTGTAGTCCAGTGTTCGTCATCTGGACTTAGTTTTATAAAATCTTCTTTCTTTTCTGTTGTTCTATTTGATCATTTTCAAAAAAAGTAAAGAAACAGGGTCTCACTCTGTCAACCAGGCCAGAATACAGTGGTGCAATCATAGCTCCCTGCAACCTAGAACTCTTGAGCTATAGTCCTACTTCATCCTCCCAAATAGCTGGGACTAGAGGTGCACACCACCATGGCTGGCTCTTTTTGGACTTTTCTGAAACGAGAATAGTATACATGTCTTTTGAACTACTTCTGTCTTCTCAGTCTAATTCATACAATTTCAGGTGAGATCACAATGGCCTTTTTGCATTTGGAACAATTTCATTTACTTTTAGGCCATGCTGCTGGTACGTTTACTGATTACAATACTTTATTTAACAAAATTTGCCAGGAGTAACACACAATATTCTTATCAAGGCAGGTATTTATACTCAAGCAATTCAGTGCCACTATGTCTGTTTGCTGTAAGACAAAACCACGGTGATTCCTAGAATTCCTTTTATCCACTTGAAAATATGCCCTAGGAAGTGCCTTCATTTTTTCAGTGACCTTTCAAAGTGTGTCACAGCAGACAATGTCGATCTTTACCCTGATGACATACCTTGGCAATCTTTTTATAGCTTAAGAATCTAGGTATATTACATAGTTTTATTTTCTAACTATCAAGTTCTGATCCCTTTTTATTTCCTCTACATTCTGCTTGTCAATGCTGGGCCGGGTCTTTTTTCATCTCAGTTCTTTCTTGTAGTACCTTATGCGTAACAAAGAAACACCATTGACATATTCATCATTCTTCCTGGAAATCTCATAACTTGAAGTGTGGGTGTGGTGTAGTCTAATTTACCAACTATTTCTTTCATGGACTGAATTGTAAATCATGTTTACATGTGTCTTTTCCAAACTCAGTTTATTAGGAAATGTCCCTAAGTCTTCTAGTACGTTTATGACTTTATTTTTTGCTTTTAAATATTTGATCAACTTGGCACCTTTTTAGTGTGTAGTATGAGGAGTCTCTTTCTCTTTCTTCATTCCTCCTCTTTCTCCTCCTCATCCTCATCCTCCTCTTCCTGCTCCTCTTCTCCCGCCTTCTCTTACACTTCCTGTTCCTGTTCCTCCTCCTCCTTCTAGGTGGCTGCCGTTGTCAGAACACCATTTCTTAGTTTACATTTTCTCCCTGATTTGAGACGACTCCAGTACAACTAAAAGTGCATACTCTTGCAAACTATTTTGGGACTTTCTCTTCTGTTTTATTCATCTGTTTTTCTAGGTATGCTCTATAACACATTGCTTTAATGTTGATGATTTATATGTTTAGTATCTGGTAGGGCTAGTATCCATTCTTGGCATTTCTTCATTCGAGTTCCTCCTTTATATTTGTATGCTTATTATTTTGCGTGATTTTATATTAAAAATCTCCCCTAGTTTATAAAAATGGTATTTTATAGGTGGATTCATTTGTAGACAATGGAAATCATTATAACATCCAATAACACGATATAGTTTGCATTTGTAAGAGCATCCTTTGTTCCCACGAGTGTTTTTTAAAATTTTTCTTTATATATATATTAGGTATTTCCTGTTTAATATAATTCCCAGGCATATTTCACTTTTGTTTTTACTACAGATTATTTTGCATAGTTAGACATTCCAAATTGTAATTTACTATATAATGAACACTAGTTATTTCTTTTTATAAATTTGATTGCTTGAAATATTACTGATTTATCTTATTGTTTGGGTCTGATTTTAGTTTCTTCCAGCATGTTTTATAGATGTGTCATCTTATTGTCTGTCTTATTATCTTAAGAAAATGCTTATTTTTTATTTTCTTAAATTTTCATTTTCAAAATATTCAGTCAAATAGTTTTTATTACATAAACAAATTCTATAATTTTTTCTGGAAATATTGGTTTGATAAATTATATAAATCAATTTAACAATGTTGAAACATTCTTGAATTCCTAGAATAAATCCAACTCAGTCATGTTGCATTTATTTCTTTAAACAAGTTGTTAAAATATGTTTACTTATGTATTTTTGATCAATATGCATAAATAATATTGTCATTTTATGTTATTTTTTGTAAAATTATTGTCTTCTATTGGTATTAATATACACTCAATATTTGAAAACTATATTTTTTATGCACTTTGAAGATATTTGCATAGCATTGCAATTATCTGCTTTTTAGCAATTTGCTAAAGTTATCCCTAAAAAACTCAGAGGCCTCCTAAGGCTTTGATTCAATTTGTTTCATTCAGTTTTGTTGTTAGTTCATTGTTTGGGAACAATATTCTCATGGATATCACTATATACAGATTTTATCTTTTTCTGTGGCATTGTGAATATTTTTCTGAAAATTTCTTAAACAAGTTTTCACAATTACTTGCATATTTTAAAGCAAGTCTATTTTATTTAATTCTTATAATTTGCCATTTACATGATAATTTGTGTATTATTTTATATTTTATATGTATATCCATATTTTTTCTCTTTTTTCTTTGATTAGGTTAGGTAGAGATTTTGCTGGTTGGTTAACTGTTTTCAAATAACTATCTTTGATATTTGTATGTGAATTGAAATATTCTGCATTTCAACTCATTGGTTTGTGTTTAGAATATTTGTATGTCTGCAATTCCTGCTTTACTAATGTTGCTGTTGCATTATCCTGCACAAGGATATGCAAAACTTTTATCCTCAATGTAAACTGTATACTTCACTCTCAGCAAGTGTTCTTTTATCAGATGCAGTAGTTTTTGATATTAAGGTCACAATCCTGCTTTCTTTCTGTTTTCATTTACAAGGTGCACATTTTCCCATCGTATTATTTTCCAGCTTTATGAATCACTTTTTACATAAATCCCTTTTATAAAGCATAGATCCAAAGTAAAGATATTTTAAAAAGATGAGTTAGCTCTGTTAACATTTATTCATATCAATTGCTGTTATAAGGTTCGGTCATTTTGTTATATTTTTTGTTAACCTGTTTTTAGTTACTCACTATACAATTTGTTTTGTTTGTTCCTGTGGGTAGTTCTGATATTAACAAAATATTTGCATTTTTATTCTACTAACTTTTATAATTAAAATTTCACATATCACACCTTTTAAAAGACATTTTCTATTAGTCTCTTTTGTTTATAAATTAAAAATTAGCAAAACTTTATCCTTCTTGTCTACTTTCTAAATTTTCATTTGATCGTATTACTATTCTTCCTATCCCTTTTTATAGCTTCCTATTAATTTGTGTAGTCTGCATGATTCTTTTTTGGCCTTGCCTTCCACATCACTCTGAATCATAATATTTAATACAGAATTGTGCTCATCAGTGTTACTGAAATTACTGAACTTTTGCATCATTATGTGTAGCACAGTTGCTCCAGCAAGAAGCATAATTTTGCCTTTCACTGTGAGCCCCTCACCTTCAAAAAGGATACCTTTGCTGATACTTTCTGGTATCTGATGCCCTTCACTGCCTCTCTGCATTTATTTGATTAAGTGTCTTCTCTCATTCAAAATGGAGTTTGCGTGTGTGATTCCACAGTGAGACATGGAGCATGATTCTTGCCAGAAGTCCTACATAATTTCTGAAAGTAGACATCAGAAGTACTTTTATCCAATTTTAATTGTGAAGGAAAAATAATGAAGGATATATATGTGTGTGTGTATATATATATATATGTCAGAATATATCTGTTAATATTAAACTATCCACAAGAACAAAGAAAACACATTGTGTGTGTGTGTATATATGTGTGTGTGTATATATGTGTGTGTGTGTGCATATATATGTGTGTGTGTGTATATATGTGTGTGTGTGTATGTGTGTGTGTGTGTATACCTGGGTGGCAAAGTTATGCAGCTACCATACTAGAGGGCTAGAATTAAAAAGCAATGCCTTTTTTCCATAATCAGAGGCTGTCCGGAAAGATGCTCTGATGAGATAAGATTATCTCTCAGCTATCCCTATATAAACTTATGTTCTAATAATATTAATCATGTTACGTACCAAAGTGGGTTTATTTTCCCATACAACAAAAAGCCAAACACCAAAGCACTGGGTGTTTGCAGAGAGAAAGTTTTATTGCAAGTCAATTGGCAAGGACACATGTGGCAATGCTCAAATCGGTCTCCTAGAGCTGGTAGATGGGGCTGGTTTTATAGGCAGAGGGGATAAGAGGCATGATCTGATTGGATCTTGCAATGAAATGATGTCAGGAAGTGTGATAGCAGGGCTCGATCTGATTGGATTATGGGTCCATGGATCATGCCACGAGGTGCTCACTTTTTATTTCAGTCCCCATTCCTCGGTCCAAGCACTTAGGTTTTGCCAGTAGTTGCACACTTGATTCATCCGGGCATGCTCTTGTTATGTAATTGTAACTTGGGTTCCATGGCAACTGGAAAACAATTTTTTATTACACAAAGTTAAGCTAGATTGAGCTGGTCCTGTCATTACAATAAAAAATAAGTATTTGTAAGGTCAAAACATTGCCAAAAAAATGTGATCCTTAGACATGTTTTCTTTTTAACTTTCCAATACTAATTAAGGTTTTAGTTTTTGAGTTTATTTGTCTAAAACATGGGTAAATCTCTAGTTTATCTCTTCTTTGGTTCAGAGAAATCCAAAGCTCTGTTTAGTCAGTCACATGTATTTGATTGATGACATTCTAAAAGACATATTAATAATATTGTGTTGGCTGGGCTTGGTGGCTCATGCCTGTAACCCCAACACTTTGGGAAGTCGAGGCAGGGGGATCACCTGAGGTTGGGAGTTCAAGACCAGTGTGACCAGCATGGAGAAACCCTGTCTCTACTAAAAATACGAAATTAACCAGGTGTGGTGGCACATGCCTAAAATCCCAGCTACTCGGGGGGCTGAGGCAGGAGAATTGCTTGAACTGGGGAGGCAGAGGTTGTAGTGAGCTAAGATCTCACCATTGCACTCCAGCCTGGGCAATAAGAGTGAAACTCTGTCTCAAAAAAAAAAAAAAAAAAAAAAAAAAATGTATTAACAGTACGCCACAGTGTCTATGGCATATTCAATTATTCTCTCCAATTTGAGCAACTATGATTGTTCTTCCAGTGATTTGCTGAAAGAAATTGGACATAAAAGGAAACAGTCATGCTAAAAATTGAGTTTCAGTTTTGTGTTTAGTACAGTGGTATTAATACTTTAATTAGTGGTAGGTAGTCTGATAACCTTACGATTGGGTTAGGAAAACAGATATCTATTGAAGACTCAAAAAAATGTAGAACCCAAGCAGGATGCATAAAGAAAAATAAGATTTTGTGCTTTGAAGATCTCATTTTGCAACTTCACAGCTGATAAATGATAATCTGTTTAGAGGAAAAACTCTAAAAACAAACAGGCCAAGAATGGGCAAATTCTATGCTTACATGCCATATGTCTTCTCCATGTGTTTCTGTGTTTCAACATAACGAACAGAAAAAGAATAAAAACTATAAACACTTTTAACTTTATCAAAAAGTTTTTCCCTGGGAATGAAATCACAAATATGACAGATTATTTGAAGACCGTGGGATAGAACCATTAACATTCTACTTTGAATCACTGAATAGACTACATTAAGGCACCTGAGAATATATAGAACAATCCTAGAATAAAATAAACAAGGGATTGGATTTAAGTAGCATTATACAAAAATAAAATAAATAATGCTTTTCTCTCTGCAGGTTGAATAATGATTTGGGGAGTCATAATTTCACATAAATTATTTAATTTGTGTCTAAAATTCATATACTGTCCATTATCCTAAGTTGCAGATCACTGATTTAAAATTAGAATGTGACATTTTAAATAACATCTCAAAGATGTTATAGTAAGTAAACTAATATGTCTTTATTAGTCCTTGAGAATCAATTTCAAAAGCCTTTAGATTCTGATGAAAATTATGCAAATTCAAGCATACTGTCATCCTTATAGTTTATGTTAATTTGACATTAATGTTAGCTGCCTATCACTCTAACAATAATCTATCTGAACTAGCAGGCTGGAATACCAATTATTGAAATGAGTGGAGCTCATCCTTGAAGTTTCTTCTCTCTGTTGCAAGTAGACATATGTCAGCACACAGGGAATAGCACAGATGTATCAAAGTCTTTCAAGTAACCAGGCATCTTTCAGTAATGGAGAAGGCTGTGGTTGACATACTAAATCTTAAAAAGAAAGAAAAGTCACTTTGTATTGAGAACAAAAAGAGCCGAAAGAGAGAAAAATTGATGTGAAGATATTCTTACATATTTAGAGTCATTATTAGAGAATGTTGGCCAAGTAGAACCTCTGGTTTTGAAATCTTTATTTTACAATGAATTACTATGTATCTTATTCAATTTGCTTGTCAAGAATTCAAGATATTAATTGATTTTTTCAAATGAGGGCTTTCTTTTCCTCCCTTTTGATTCTGGCTGCTGAGTGTAAATTACCTCAATTTGACTTACAATGAAAGTAAAAGTTTATAAAAAAGCAAATGACTTTTGCATTCAAGGCACATTGTTATTTGTCTTCAAAGAAAGAGTATGCTGGAATCTATGAATTTTTGTGCATGTATTTTCTTATAGTGATGTTACTTTTTTATGTTAGACTTAAGTTGAATAACAGGAAAGTCCCTGAATAATTCCCTAGAGTTTTCTGCCTTCTTGTACTGTGGGAAATATCAATACAAACGATTCCAAGAATATATGCCAAACACCAGATCTTTTTGTAATTATTTTAACACCCATAATACGATAGTTAGAAAGTTACTTAAACAAAATATCCATTTGAGAGTTACACATTGTGTTGCATCATTAGCTAAGTTTTTATGTGTATGTTTATTTTCTTTTCTTTGTTTTTCCAAATAGTCTATAAAGTTCTTAATATTTAGGAAAAGGTCTAATACTTTTGGTTCTCTTCACAGTGCTTGAGATAATAAATACTCAAGTATTTTCTATAACTAATTGTGATACAATTATATAAGTTAACAAGAAACAATTATTATAACTCACCTGACTCATTCCCCCAGAAAGTATAGTAACACATTGACAAATGTTATCATAAATGTATATGGTGAGTGAATATTTAGGACAGATATAAAAAGATTAAAATGACAGATTAGGGAAGACAGTTCAAGCATGTGGACTAAAAAATTGATCTTGTTATAATTGAAGATTAACAAGAAGCTACCCATTAGGAAAATATGTACCAAGATGGTAAAAAGACTCCAAGGATAAGGAATATTCTTGACACCACAGTCATTTTTTTTCCAGGGATTGAATTGTATGAAGGTTCACAGTGATTGCACAAAAATGAGTATTAATTTAAAATCTATTTGTAATATATTTGGATATAGAGAATCAAGACAGTCATAAAAGCAAACATCCATATACCTTTCATCTAGCAAAACAACTATTTAAATTTGCCACATTGCTTAAAATACATTTTGCTGAAGTATTTTAACATAATTGCAAACATAATGATAATTCATCTCTAAGTATTTTAGTACGCATCGGTAAAACTAAGGACATTTTCCTATATAGCAACAAGGCTATTTGCATAGCTAGTAAGACGAGTAATAATTCTTTAAATTATCTAATACTCTACCCATACCCAAATTTCAGAATGAAGAGTTTAGGGTCACTGCATTTCAGTGTGTAAGATGAAAAGCTGTGTCCAACCATTTTTCTCCACTTATAAAGAAAGCAAGCCATCCAGGTACGCTGGCTCATGCCTGCAATCCTGGCATTTTGGGAGGCTGAGGTGTGCAGATCACTTGAGGCCAAAAGTTCAAGACCAGCATGGCCAACATAGCAATGGGTAAGTCTCTATGAAAAATAAGAAATTTAGCTGGGCATGGTGGTGCACACCTGTGATCTCAGCTAACTGGGAGGCTAAGGTATAAGAATCGCTTGAATCTGGGAGGCACAGGTTGCAGTGAGCTGAGATCCCACTGTTGTGCTCCAATCTGAGTGACAGAGTGAGATTCTCTCTCAAAAGAAGAAAGAAAGAAAGAAAGAAAGAAAGAAAGAAAGAAAGAAAGAAAGAAAGAAAGAAAGAAAGAAAGAAAGAAA
>NC_045436.1:52881889-52921941 GCF_002776525.5 Piliocolobus tephrosceles
AAAGAAAGAAAGAAAGAAAGAAAGAAAGAAAGAAAGAAAGAAAGAAAAAGAAGAAAGATGTTTTGATGGATGGCTCTGAAATGCTCCCTCAAAACACTGATTTGGTAAGTAGAGATGAAAGGACTTAGGTTGAAATCTATGATGACAAAAATGTACCTGACATCTTCAGTGATGTCGGAAAATAAGCTGTGGCCTCTACTGCCCAGTTCTGGGGCTTGGAACATGTCCAGATGATCTCTGCTGACATTCATTCCCTCTATAAATTTGTGCAGTGGCAGAAACTTTAATTCCTTTGCCAGGTGATAAGTCCAAACACACATTTGCATAGGATAGTGACACATGAGAGACTTAGGACAACTTGCACTGACTGGGCTTCTGCCTGTAAGTTCCTCTAATGTATCATCTTGAAACACACATTTTATATCTTTTGACATTCATGTATGACTGTTGGATAGGTCTATGAAAATCTGCCCCAAAGTCTGAGAAACCTGAGAGGTTGAAGAAAAAAGCTGAAAATTCAGTTTTTTGGAAACATTTAATAGAAACAAACAGAAGGCATATCTGTGTCTCTTGCAGAGGTGGGACAAGATGGTAGATCCCTGTACCCATATCCCCAGACTCAGGGCTTATATGCCATGTAAAATGGCGTGATTCAGAAGGGATTTGTAGGACAATTGAAATAGGATAACATCAAAATTATTTGATCTAAGAGAAGGATTTTTGGTAAGCACCTGCTCTTAGACAAGGAGCAATAGATAAACTGGAAATTTTAGAGGAACAAGGGTTAATCAGAAGCCAATAGGGCAGACTAGCATCCAAGATGGGATTGCTTTGGCCTCTACAATGACTATTGCTCAAATATTTAATATCAGTAGGAGTGGAGATAGGGGGAGGAAGTGTAGAGATGAACACACACCAGCTGTCATTGGAGGTATTTCCAGGAATATATGTCAGTAACTGTAGGATTGAAAAAGTTATTGCTATTTCTGCAGAGTGTCTCAGGAATAAACTAAAGAAGCATGGATTTTTCAATCATACAATGATTTCAAATGACAAGACAAGAAAGTCAGACTTTCCAAGTACTCAGATCGTATCCAGACATACTAGCCACATTCAAAGTGGTTTTGAAGTATAATAAAAAATATTACAAGAGAGATGTATAAGAATTAATACGCAATCGATCTTTATGGTTCCCCTGGAAAACAAAGAAGGTTTGATGGAAAGAAGGTTCTGGACACTATTTTTGGCTTCCTGAATAAATATAAGTTTCTTAAAGATACGCTCAGAGACAGCCTAATGAACTCATCTTCCTGTGTCCTTTCTCTAAGTAACTGACATCTTCCAACTTTCTGAAAAAGGTGCATGGGGAAGGAAAAAGATATAAACTTCAATATTATCCATACCATTATTTAAATTACATCATTTCTGTAGAAGAAAGAAGAAAATGTTGGCTGCTCTTCCAAGATATTTTGGCTGTATCATTTGGGGTTTTCTGAGATTACATTTGCCTCTGCCTAGTTGCAGTACAATGGGATAGGTTTATGGGGAGCATTACAGTATGTACAAGTTGTTCATATATAATTAGTTACAAAATCACAATGTAACAATTTTCTGTATTGCTCCAGTTCTTGCCATCTGGTTATTTATTACTCACTACCCCGCTCTAACACCACTACTTCCTTTTTCTTGGGTTTGGTTACCAGCCTGGTAGCCCAGTGGCTATCTTTTTACCCCGAACTTTGGGTGTACACCCTGCACCACGCATATAACTCTTCTTTCTTCACTGCTTTTCATGTAGGTAGAAAGATCACAGGATTGATTTCAGTTTTGTAAGATCTACTTGAGTAATTTTTAACATATTTATTCAGTTGACCAGAGATTGAGATTTGGATGCTACTCCTCTGAATTCAAGAGCTACAATGCCCCCAGATATGTATATCATATTTTCATATTTTTTGCCCATACTTTTGTCATCTACATTATCTGTGAGTTTTATAACATTGTGTACAAATTAGATAAATAGGGAATGTTTCCACTGTTCAGCCTTGATGTGTAATCTGGTTAGTTAGTATGAATAGTGTATTTTATTGATACAATACAATGTGGATTTATATTTATACCTTATTTAGTTCCAAGAATAAATAAAAATAGTTTACAAATAACCTGAAAAACAAGACAAGATAAAACAAATTAAAAATAAGAGAGAAAAATTTAAAGAGCTTAATATCTATGATATGGGCACTTGCATGCTATTATTTAATAAGCAGTATATATAAATAAGAAAAAAGTCAACTAATTAAATTTAATAAAAATTGGAAGTGTTTGTGAGTAAGGGAGATTTGCCACATGAAAATATATTACAATGTATCTCCACATTTAACAAATAGCAAATTTCAGTTGGGTGGTTATCTGCTATACATATTTATCATGTAGTCAGGACAAATTTTTTACTGCATGTGCCCAGTTGATCCCTTCAGGACTATGGTAAGCAGAATTCTAACATGGACCCATGATCTCTATCCCTTGGTGTTGTGCTCATGAATATATTACATTACATTGCAAAGGGAATTTGCAAATGTAATTAATGTTACTAATCAGTTGACTTGCTATTTGGAGATTATCTGGGTGGACCTAACTTAATGACATGAACCCTAGGAAACCAGATACTTTTTTTCTGACTTAGTGCATGTCCAGAAGTCAGAGAGGTTCTGTGTGATTTGATGAAACATTACTGGCTTGAAATGGAGAGGGTCAAGTGGCAAAGAATGTGAACAGGCTCTAGGAGCTGAGAACAGTTCCAAGGAAACAGAGAACTTTATCTTATAGCCACAAGAAATTGGATACATCCAACACTGATAGTGCTTGGAAGTAGAGTCTTCTTCAGAGGCTTCAAGTAAGAGCCCAGCCCATTTGACCTTGATTTTGGTCTTGTGAGACCCTCCACAGAGAATCCAGTTAAGGCCGCCTGTACTTCTGACCTATGGAACTGAAAGATAAGAAGTGGGTTGTTTTAAGCCACTAAGTTCATGGTGATTTGTTATACAGCAAAAGAAAACTAATGCACATTGCAACGCACCAATTTGTCCAGCTCTTGGGATTGTTAGAGGCTAATGGCTTCAAGCAGAGCCCTCTATAGAAATTACCTTTGCCTAGTGTGACCTGGCTTGACTATGGTAATGCCCTTTTCTGCAGGGTTACCCACATGCAGCATTTGATTGATGGAAGGTACAAAAGTGCAGCCCTTTGTCTCATGTAAAATTACTCTGAAGAGCCATCTTAGATTCAATGCTCCCTGTGAACTGGACTGAGATGTCTATTGCAGTGCATCACAAATCAACTTCTATTTCTCTCCAACCTTCCCCTCTCACTCTTTTGTGGTTGTTTGCAAGGGCAATCTCCATAAACTATTTATACCCCAAAATTCCTTGTCAGGATCTGTTTCCAAAGCATATAGCCTAAGACATCTTATATTCAATAGAATGAGAGAGACAAAAATTATGACATTATTTTAATTTAATAATAATAATTATTATTAAATAATAATATTTAAGTGTCAAGTCTATGATAGAGACACACACACATACACACACTTTTTATAAACTCTGAGAACAAATGAATGGTGTTTCAAAGTGTTGTGATTGTTTCAGAGAAAGCTAAATAACATCTGTATCATGTTTAGTCTTCCTCTTTTTGAGAATAGAATTCCTATATTCCTATGTTAGCATAACACATGGTCATCTAGCTGTTGTCTACATTTCTCTGCCTTCCATGTAACTGGATTTAGCCATGTGTCTATCTTGTCAACAAAGCAATATAAACAGAATTGATATAAGTTATCAACATGTTACAGGCTTGAAGGAAAATTGCTCATTCTCCATTTCCTCTCCTTATCCCTTACATTTCCAGGAAATGCTAATAAATGCCACAAATTCAGAAGTTATGTATAAAGGACAGCAGCACCACTCTGCCACTTGAAGCACTCAATAGAACCCGTTATTTGAGAGAATAACACATTTTTCATCATATAAAGCCACTGTATTTTGGGAGTCTCTATTAAGAGAAACTTTACCAGTGCTTCTTCTTACAGTGCTAAAGGTAGGACTCTTTGAAGAAAAAGTTTTTGCTCCCTATGCTTTAATATGTCTTAATCAATGAAATTATGTCAAGTATGTAATTTAAATAGATATTATTCCTATTCTGAACAAATGGCTTGAAATACAACAAATTTGCTAAGTCAGTATTTCTACTTGTCCGTAAAGGTTTAAGTAGCTCTCCGTAAATCAAACATGTACAAGAATCGAGGACTCTACTAGACAAAATATGTACTAACATGGACATTTAGGCATATCTACAGCTTCCATCGTGTTTTGGAGTGTATATTGGACTGCTGCTGTCCATATTCACTGGTTATATTAAGACTGTGGGAGTAATGATTGTGGAGGGAAGGTCTATCTTAAAATATTTGTGTAGAAAGAGGAGACTTCATTGGAAGATGGAGCTCTAATGATATGGAGAACAGATAAAGCATTTGCAGGTTTGACCTAACACCAAGAAAGAGTGTAAGAAGCTTCAGGTGATAGAGCAAAGATAGTTTTATGCAATAATGGAACATTTTGTAAACCACATAGTTGCTACATTTTACCCATACGTTTTTCATAATAAAATATTTTGTGGTGTATTTGACACTGTTGTTGCTTTTGCTTTTGACTCGTGTGTGTGTCTGTGTGTGTGTTTATGAATATATTTAGGGTGGATCAGGAAACGTGTGTCAATCTTCTTTTATTCCACAGGTAGAAATTACAGTTCAAAATTGTTCCCAAAAAGGAACAAAGCCAGCATATTTTCAAAGAAAAGTAAAGTAGAGTGAATCACTGGAAATCTTAAGCAAATAAGAATAGGTTAAGTATAAAACCAGCCTAGGAAGATGCAGTGATTCTTGGGTTTAGGTGGTAGGAGTTTAATTCCTTCATATCTACATGGCATTAAACGTGATTTTGCTGCAAGTTGTTGTGATCACCGTCTTTTTCAAGTGTTTCACTGGAAATTCATTAGTAACTAAATGATTGGATTTTTCCCCAATATAAATATGATTCTCTCATTCATTTTGAAGTTGCCGGAAGAAATATTCGACTCAAATTGTGAGAAAATCGTTTCAGCCCAAGAAGAGAAAGCAAAAAGGGAAACCAATCAGCCCAATTGGAAAAGGCAGGAAGGGAAAGCAAATATAATATTGATAACTGCATTAATCCTCGATAATAAATCTGGGCATGTTCCTAAATCATCATCCCATTCATTTAATACTAATGATTTTCCACCTTTCACTTGTGGAGAAAGAATGACACCCTAAGTACAACATCAGTAGGGAACAGTATTGTATTCTATTCTTGCTTCTGTTACTAAGAAGACTTGCTCACATTTACTGAGAACCTACTATATGCCAGATTTTGTTTTGGCTCCTCTTTCATGTGTCATAAACAGCACAGCATCATGATGTACTTATCATTGAAACCATTTTATGGCTCATAAAGACAGGTATAAATAGGTTGAACCAGTTGAGAAAATTTACATAACTAAAAAAATGACAAGGATGACATTTAAATCCAGATCTTCTCAACTCCAGCACTATTTTATCCTGTTTTATTTCGGATGAAACTGCCCTTTCCTTTAATTTGTTACCATAAAATACTGCCACATAAATACCTTCTGTATGGATAATTAATTAATTATGACCAGCATTATATGGCATGCCAAAACTGGATGGGAGAAAGTCTTGCACACTGCATTCCGGGAAAATTCCAGTTACTCTCTTTAAATACGAGCTTTTCATTACATAGTAACTGTTTCTCAAAAGGTTTAAAGCAGTGATTTTGGAGCATATTTATTTCAACTAGAATGGTCACTCAAATATTAGCAACACACATTTGATGAGGGGCTGTCTACATACCCCCTAGACAATATCACTTAGTTATGAAATAATCAATGTTTATGGGAGCTGTTAATGAAAAGTTAGTTTCATAAAAAATAAAATAGGGTAAAATAGTGAGACAGTTATATTTGGTTATAAATATTCTCACTCAGCTCTAATAAACTTTTTAAAAGTGATAAAAAGTTTTAATTTTTTTAAAGAAAGCTGGAGATTTACAGTTCTACTGTTAGCAGAATGATACCTGGTTGATAAACAAACTGAGGTTTTCAGTATCTAAAATTTCACATCTCACATTATATTCTTCCTTGCCTTTACATCAAGTTCAAGCAACTTTTATTTTTAAACTATCCCCCACTTTCCCCTCCCACAGCTCTTCTCACATTTCAGCCCACTCCTTATCTCACTCTCTCTGCTTTATGGAAGTGTATTTTTATTGTGCTTTTCCACTGTCAAAAGTGAGCATTCTCACTTCATTAACTCATTTTCACTGATAATTCATGTACATGTTTGCCTCAATAACGACATTCTCTCTTAAACCTCTCCTCAAACATCTGAATCATTGTGACATTTTGGACTACTTCAAAAAATTAAGAAACTGTGTATTTCGTAGTGACCCTAAATTGCACCCAATATTAAACTCAATTTGTAATTGAATATCATATTTTCTTAATAACAATGCTTAGTGAGTTAATAATTATAAAGTGTATGATCTATATTTCTTAGAATCTTTGTAATTTGCTTATGTAAAATGGAGGTTAAATCATTAACCTTGGTGTTTACCTTGAGTTTGTTAGGTTGTGAAGCAAATCAAATGAGATAATGTAGATGAAAGTTATTTGTGAAGTGTATAATTCTCTGTGTACCGTATTAATAATAACTTCAAATACTTAATCAGGTTTTCTAAACGAAAAATTCTTCACAAAATAGCAAAAAATTCAAAGACGAAGTCTAATTTCAGTCCTAGAATAGCTGTGAATTTTCTTGTTCTCAGAAGCCTGCCTGACTTTTCACTCATAAAACCCTTTTATTCAATTTCCTGATATGCTGTTGTTAATTTATAGCTGCTCAAAAGATTACTCTTCCAGTATGCTAGCTATATCTTCCTTCCCCATTCACCTAGCCAGATAGATTGATAAATGGATAGATAGGTAGACAGACAGATATAATTCATACCTAACTATAAGGTTATACATTGGCATCATTTGCATTCCACTAATTAAACTCAATTGTGCTTTATACAGTTTTTTTTTTATATTGACGTTTTTGTTAAATAGAATTTTGTTAGCTGAGCTTTAAGTCAGATACTTAAGAAGGTGTATTGCCTAGAACCATCAAATTATACCAGCTTGATATTTTTTCACTCAAATGGGGCTTTCTCATGAGTGCCAATCCAATAAGGAGACCAATGTAATTTTCTTAAATGTGGATATATATATATATATACGTATATATATACACATAATATATATGTATATATACATACTCTATATACATAGTGAAATGCACACACATACATATAGTGAAAAAGTGAAAAATGAATAAGGTGTAGTTTATGAGATACCTTTTATAAGGAGGGAATTGTGGGAAAGTTCATGCATAGACAAGACTGAATGAAAATTTACCTTAAATAGACTTGGCAAATACTTTCAACTTCTTATCAGACTATAACTTAAGTCTTTCTACTTATTTTCTTAAAATTGACATTTAAGTTAAGTGGTGATATACTAATTTAGACTTTATAAAAATATTTGTTTTTGAAATTATGTATTGCCATGTTTTGGAAACATATTTTAACCAGTACATGTCTGGCTGCGTGTCACTCAGAGGTTGAAAACACAAGAACAGAGGTATGGTGAAAGGAAAGCTCTTCTATTAATCAAATGCTAGCAAATGGACAATGGCCAGGTTCATGCCTTTAGGAGACCATTCCAGCGTTTAGGGCTGAGTGAAGGGGTTTAAGAAAGAAAAGTTGTGGTAACTATGGGGAGTGGTGCAAGAGGGTGAAGGTCTGCGAGTCTATTCCGATAGTTATCTTCAGTAATCACCCAGAGGAAGTCTGATTTGTATTATCCTGACTTTGGCCTAGCAGTGGCGGGCTATTGCTTGTACTTTTCCCTAAGTAGGAAAATTCTGGAACTAGGTCTCTTTGCTTCAGTTGTTGGCAATTGACTCCTGGGATTTTTAAGCAAGCACATAATTAGATAAGCAAACACTATTCACCCAAATTCCTGGCAGGAAAGAGAGAAACAAATAGTTTCAAAGTGTGTTTCAAGGCTGATATTTAGAAAGCAAAAATAATAATAATAATAAAATAAAAGTTTTAAAAGCATTTTGAGGCTAGGTTACTTTGTTATAATATCATAGTCACTTGCATTAGTCCATTTTCACACTATGTAAAGAAATATCTGAGATTGCATAATTTATAAAGGAAAGAGGTTTAATTGGCTCACGATTCTGGAGGCTACACAAGAAGCATGGCAGGGGAGGCCTCAGGGGACTTACAATTATGGCAGACAGCGAAGGAAAAGCAGGCACATTGTACATGGCCAGAGCAGGAGGAAAAGAGAGAGAGAAGGGAGGTGCCACACACTTTTAAACAACTGAATCTCCTGAGAGGGATCAGTTTTGATGAAGACATTTTTTCCATGTGAGAGGGGTGGGGTCGGATGGTTGCAGGATGAAACTGTTCCACCTCAGGTCATCAGGCACTAGATTCTCCTAAGGGGTGCACAACCTAGATCCCTCACATGCACGGTTCACAAGAGGGTGTGCGTTCCTGTGAGAATCTAATGCCACCACTGATCTGACAGGAGGCAGAGCTCAGGAGGTAAGGCTCACTTGCCCACAACTCACCTTCCACTATGCCCACAGTTCCTAACAGGCAAGGGACTGGTACCCATCTGTGGCATGGAGGTTGAGGACCCCTGTACTAAACAATTCAGGAGAACTCCATCCCATGATCCAATCGCCTCCTACCAGGCCCTACCTCCAACACTGGGGATGACAATTCTACGTGAGATGTGGGCAAAGACACAGACCCAGACCATATCAGTGCCGTAATTCAATTCACCTAATATTTGCACAATGTTTTAAAAACTGTATTAGAACAGTACTAAAAATGGCTGAATTGTCTCCTTTCTTTTATTTTGAGTTGATTTACTGTGAGATAGGGCACTGTAATTTGTCTAAGATGTCCTTTCTCAGTGTTCTACCAACTAAGTTAAATTGCCTTGTAATACAAATGAGTTGGACTAACCAACATCACAATCATTTGAGAAGTGCATTTGATTTATTCATGCAATAAAGATTTACTTAGCACCTTTTATTTATAAGGGATTGTTTGTGCTAGACAATAACAAAAAGGTAAGGTTTGTAATATTCATCTTTTTATCCCTCATATATATTGTATTATCCTGTCTAACATTCAATAAATGCTTAAATGAATGAATAAATATGTTTAAATAAGTGAAACATTAAGTAAATACAATATTAATTATTAAAATGCAGCTGAACTTATAATATTTTGAGCACATAGAGTAGAAGAAAGTCATAAACAAATAATTGCAACACAGAGTGGTACACTGTATTAAATGAATGTGCAAGTGGTAGTAAGAGTGCTGAGTAAATAAAGGCAAAACTTTAGAATTAAGGAGGGAATCCTAATATTAAGTTGTATTGCAGGTAACAGAGGCAAAAACATCATCAATAATTTACATGAGAATTTTATTTCTGTCTCATATATATAAAAGTCTGGAGATGGTAGTCTAGTGCTAATATGTAGTTTCTGGCTCACAAGGCTCTCAGAGTCCCAGGCTTATTCCAACTCTTCATTGTAGGAAACAGTGCTTCCCCTCACCCCAGGTCTTTGCTAGAGTACCAACCATCTCATTTTTGTTGTAGTCATCATATTGAAGTTTCAGCCATCAAGAAAGCTGAAGCCTCAATGAAAGAGAACAAGGGGCATGTATCAATCATCCTCTAAGAAAGACTTCCCAAAGCTTCCCTGAAGTGCATATGATTTATTCATGCAATAAAGATTTACTTAGTACCTTTTGTTTATAAGGAATTGTGTGTACTAGACAATAATAAAAAGGTAGTTATTGTAATATTCATCTTTTTATACCCCATGTGTATTGTATTAGCATGTCTAACATTTAATAAATGCTTAAATGGATAAAGAAAAATGTGACATGTTAACTTACGTTTTATTTCCTCAAACTTAATCTAAGGCCTAAAAGTGACTTCAAGGATGTTTGGTAGAAAACATAGTATACAGAGCAAGCAATCATATGCTTAGCTGAAAAAAACAAAACAAAACAAAACAAAAACAGAAACAAAAAACAAAAAACTATATGTCTGTGGAAGAAGAAAATGATGGGAAGTTTTCTAGAGAATGTAACATCTGACCTGAATTTTGAAGCAAGACTATAAGCTGGAATAATCCATTCATGGAGTGGTATGAGAAGACAAAAAATGTAAACATAGAAAGTGGCATTTATAGAGGTAAAGAGATCAGAGGAAGCAGGCTATGGTACATTATGTTAACTTCTGTGATATTAAACTTGGACTTTTATCTTGGTGAAAATTTAGAAGCATTATTGGATTTTGCAACTGCATTACATTATCTGGTGTTGACAGACAAATAATAGACTCAGAGTGGTAGGCTAGCATGAGGAGAGACTGGAGGCAAGATTGTTGTTTTCAAAATATTGCCCATGATATAGAGCAGAGGAAAATCTGGAAACAATGAAGATAGATCTTTCAGGTAGAGTAAAAAAGATTTGATAACAAATTGGATGTGAGACTGAAGGGGAGAAAAACGTCAAACATTTATCAGGAGTTTCTATTTTGGTTCCCCAGGTGGAATAACTGAGATTAGAAATGCAACGTGACAAGTAGGTTTAATGGAATAAATAGGTCAGTTTTGGACTTAAGTATGAATTGACTATGAAACATATTTTTGAATGAGTGTAGGTTTTAAGAGAAATATAAAAATTGATTATACAGTTTAGGCAAATATGAAGAGTTGAAACAGTCCAATACTGGAAAATATTATATTTGTGATAGGATTCCCTTGTACATCACACACCTCACTACCTCAAATGTATCCAAAAAGCCAGATATAAAATTATTCTTCTGCATGGCAAGTAGATATCCTGTCTTTAAGGGAATAAAAGGTATAATAAAACATTTACAAAGAAATATTGTGTGCTCTAAATCATCTTAGATGTTAAAGTGTCTTCGTAGTTACCATTGTTTAATATTTTAAAGAGTGAAGCAGGAAACAATTATAATTTGTTATTCTATAACTGCAAATGATAGATAAACTCATTTACCTAAAACACAGCAATTAAAAACACTCTAGAAGATTTAGAATGGGTCCCTTAGGGTACTACAACCTCCTTTAAAAATATCGTATATTGAAACATTCTCTGTGAACTATCACTTCTTAATTACGTACTTTTCTCAAGATCAAATATATAAACTGAAGCGAATCTTATAACTGAAGTGGAGGGAAGATGCTGTGAACGATATTACTCTATTAATGAGTCTGTTAATAAGAAATAAAAAGGCCAAAGATAAGCTATCAAAATAAAAATAAATAAACATTGTTTCAACAAAGATCTAGCAAATCATATGTCAAAATTCTAGAAGATGTCATTTAAGCAACCGCTTTAAAGTCATTTGATTTAAAAAAATTGTTTCATTTCTCCAGAACGTATTTCTAAATCATCTACCCTATTTGATTTCTAGCTGTTAACATTTCTGTTTTGAGAAGTAGATGATTTATAGACTTTCTTAAGCATGAATAAAATCCCTTAATTTGAAATATTGAAATTTTTGAAAATGAAAAATTTTGCAAGGTAAGTCCTCTTCACTTCTGTTCTTTCTTCTGCTTTCCTTCTGCTGTTTGATTTTATGCTTTTATGTAAAAACAATGAAAATATATAAAAAATGTATAAAATATGACAATTTAAAAATATATCTGAGATAGTAAAGAGTAATCTCCTATTTAAAAGTTCAGAGTTCAACCTATGTTTAAGTTATTATGAAAAGGGGTTAAAGAAAGAATTCAGAGTAAAATAAGAAAAGACAACATTTTGGGAAAAATAATTTATTATATCTTGGTTCCAAATGAACCAAAAACCAAGATTCTCCTTGATATATAACTAAAAGATTGATCTTCATTTTATTTAATATTAGCAAATATTTAGTAATGTCCAGGAATACTTCTTTAAGTTCATACAGGAATGCTTTCACACACAGTTTTATTAGTATTATTTAGCTATCTTAAAAATCCTATAATAAAAGTAGCAAAGTAACAACATTCATAAATTTGGTGTAAGAAATGCCTCACTTTAAATTTCCATTCTGGAACGTCAACCTCGCTGCACCCACTGTTAGCCAATGAAAAGCAAGTTATATAAAAGTGAAATTATTTGCCTAGTTTTTCAGCAAATCTGAAAGGTTAAGTATGATAAGTGACATTTTAATAAGCACAGTTCAACTCAGAACAAAATGGCTCTGGAGATTTAGTTTTATATTTTACAAATTTCATAATCTATATAATTGATTATTTGATATAAGGATATATAAGAGTTTGCTTCAATATTAAAATCCTTATGTTTTACTCTTCTGAGGACTTAATACTCTTTTGTTTACTTCCCAGTAAAGACAAAAATGAAAATTTTAATAAGTAGGCAAATTTGTCTGCTTTTTTAAATATATGGGCAAAAGTAAATTGTAGACACAATAGAAGTTATATCTTAGACAGTGTACTCTCAACAATAATAAACAAATCAATATGAGCACTGAATAATCTCTTAATTAAGAAATTGTCCATCTAAAAAGCAGATTAGTCCAGTTACGTTTTGTGGTTTTTGTAAATATTTATGTATGTAAATGTACTTTAGTTTTATTTAATGATGGCTTTTTAATCAACTTAATAGACATCTTTATAGACCTGAAAACTTACTAATTGTTTTAGTAGGAATAACAGCCAAAGAAATTCCCACACATGAAAGGCATATTTTAAGAAATATACTGAACTTTATGTAAAGCTGTTTGCAGGAGGAGGTTCATAGTAAAATTGGAATAAGATAGTATAGATTTTCTTGATCATATAAATTGAGACAATATTCTGAAAATGCTACTTACTTGTTTTTTATTTAAGTCCTCAATGTCTATATATTTCATTCATGCTTGTAATCTTAACCGCTGCCCCCCTTACCCTTACCACCCCAGTTTCGTTAGTTTAAAATGATGAGCAAGTTATACTTCCCTTTATCCACAATGGGAGGGATAGTGGGAGGGAAATAGGAGTGTATGAGAGAAAACATCTTTCCTCTTTTCCCTTTTATGTTGATTCATGTAGATACTAAACAACAGGCCAGCATATTTTCCAAAATTGCTTGTTTTCACTGTACCAAATTGGTGCTTTGAACTATTCTCCAACTTGTAATAATATTACAGAATTAGGTTATTTTTTGTTAAGACAAATTTCCAGACAAAAAAGAAAGTGCCACAATATTAGTTCTCCCTCAGACAAATTTTTTCTTTCGAGGAGGCAAGAATCAAAATGCTGCAGCCCAGTATGGACTTACCACTGCTAACAGTAGTTTCTCTTTAGTTTCAATATTGAATATGTCCTCCTTCTTGAACACTTTTAGTGTCTTCCAGTGTTGTTTTTCTACTCCTATAGTAGTGTCTTCTCTGTATGCTTTGAAATTTTCTTTTAAAATTCTATTGATTTCAGTGACCTCGGTAAGTGCAGGTTCTGAGGAGCTAATTTCAGGGACAGATAGTGCACGTGGCATTGGGAACAAATATACTTAATCAGTTTACATTAGTACTTCCTACGATTAATATGAAAAAATAAAGGAGGATATTATGTTAAGTACAATACGCCAAGCACAGAAAGACAAATATCACATAATTTCACTCATGTGGAATCTAAAAAAACAGAACTCAGAAATAGAGAGTGGAATGGTACTTCCCAGAGGCAGGGGTGGAATGAGGATAGGGAGATTTTGGTTAAAGGATACAAAATTTCAGTAAGATAGAAGGGATGTATGTTCAAGAGATCTATCCTGCAACATGGTGGCTACAGTTAACAGCAATGCACGATATTCTTTAAAAAAATCACTAAGTATATTTCAAGTGTTCTCACTGCATAAAGTATGTGAGCTAATGTACATGTTAATTTGCTCTATTGGATCAATCTACAATGTACATGTATTTTAAAGAATCAAAGTTTACACAGCAAATAGATACAATTTGTATTTATCAATTACAAGTAAATTAGTTTATTTTTTTTATATAAAACACACACACAGAAAGACACACTCACAGAGCTGTCACTTCATTTCCTACTTCTCAAATCCTGTAAGAAAGGTTAAGGCTATTGTAACCCTTAAAAAAAAAAAAATAGAGTCATGACTTAGAATGTAACAATAGTTTTAGTCTATGCCTTAAAAATTTCTTAAATTATTACCATAGAGCCTTCATGCACATTATTATTTAGGGATGATTGAAAACATTTTCATATATACATATATACACACACACACATACAAATACATATATATACCCACATATATATATGTATACATATGGATTATGTGAGCAGGTGCTTGTGCGCTTTGAATCTCCCACTGGTGCCAAAGTAGGGAGCATCTCAGTTTTCTTATCAACTTAGCCCAATAAGATACAGAAGGTAAAGGACAGATATGTTTTAAAAACTGCCAAATATCAAAATACTGAGTTAAACGTTTTATTACACCCTTTTTGTGACTATTTGCATTCATTCTTTTTGTTTGTTTTCTTGAGACAGAATCTTGCTCTGTCTTCCAGATTGGAGTGCAATATCTCCATCTCAGCTCACTACAACCTCCACCTCCTGGGTTCAAGTGATTCTCTTGTCTTAGCCTCTCAAGTAGCTGGGACTACAGGAGCATGCAACCACGCCCGGCTAATTTTTGTATTTTCAGTAGAGACCGAGTTTCACCAGGTTGGCCAGGCTGGTCTCAAACTCCTGACCTCAGGTGATCTGCCCGCCTCCACCTCCCAAATTGCTGGAATTACAGGCATGAGCCACCACGCCCAGCCTGCGTTCGTTCTTTAATAGAGCTCCTGTCACACAATATTGTCACTACCTGCCCATTTGTTTGCAGCTAGCTCTCCATATACTCTATGCTCCATAATAGAAGAATCTCTGTCTTGTTTATCTTATAACCTTAGGACTTACCACAGTGTTCCATATGATCAATATTGTAAAATACAATAAGGAAACTTAAGAGTCCAATATAAAAAAAAAGGATTAAAAAGGAGAGTGTCCAGCAAAATTACTATACCATATGGTCTTGTTTGGAAATATCTGCGTTATGCATATGTGTATACATGTATATGTGAGAGTATTTGAAAAAACACAACTATTTTCTTAATGAATATTTGGCTAAATTCTCTTTATCAACCTATCTGCAAATGGTCAAGGACACTAATCTTGGAAGAAAGGGTGAATATGAAATGCTTTTAGTACTGATTGCAATGGGCAAAAAGGCCAGATTACCTTTTACTAAAACAATAATTGGCCAATCTATCAGAATTTTATTGTACTTCTTACTTAAAATTATACTTCATTGATTTTTATCTTCATATCTTTAAAATTTTCTAAATTGACCATAAAATAATGTTTTATAGAGCATTGACATATTTGAGTCAAAT
The DNA here is from genome assembly GCF_002776525.5 of Piliocolobus tephrosceles. Classification (NCBI taxonomy): domain Eukaryota; kingdom Metazoa; phylum Chordata; class Mammalia; order Primates; family Cercopithecidae; genus Piliocolobus; species Piliocolobus tephrosceles. The sequence goes on from NC_045436.1 coordinate 52,897,539, forward strand.
TGAATTTTCAGAAAGGCATATCATAACAGATTTTTATAGGTCTTAATAAATAACTTTATTTCTTTTTTTTTCCTTTGTCATCATTCCCTTTACTTACCTAAGACATTCTTTGGGCGTTTTAGGAGGGACATTTTGATAACCTACACAGTAACATTTGGTATCTCAGTAATTCCAATGGCATGAATGTTTTCATGGCGTGTTATAGTAAACTAAGTAGAGAGACAGTGGAATATGATAATAATAACAAAAAGGTATTTACAGTCAGATATGCCTGAGATTATTTATTGGGTGTGCCACTCTTTGCCACACGAATCTGGGTAAGTAGACCACGGTATTGTGATTTGTCAAATGAAATAACGCTGTCCTATAGAGTTGTGGAATTAATTAAATAGAATACTATAAATCAACCAATGCCATGTATGGCATGTCATCTGGCAAAAACCAGTGAGAAGGTATATAAAGATGTATAAATTAAAGATAGTATAGCTATCATCTTATTTCTTTGGTATTTAATAACTCTTAGTGTTTTTGAAATGAAATAAACTTTAGATACTCTCTAGTCTTGTGGTTTCTAAAAGAGGATCCATAAGCCATCTTTGGAGCTCCTAGAAAATTCACATTCCTGTGACCTGTAGTCAGGTGATTTCTACCATGATTTCTACTATTTCCACTATGATAATATGGATAGGGCCCAAAATATGTGTTTTTGTGAAGCTTTTAAAATAATACTGAAGTGTAGCCAACTTGGACACCACTGATCTTTGTGCATCCTACTGATTTCACAGATATGCAACCGATGAACATGGAGGTAATTTGTTTTTGAGCTTATTGTTGTCAGTTCAAGCTTTTGTTAATGATGTCACTTCCACATATAGGGCTTATGTACAAGAATCAGGAGGGCTTGTGAATTTAAAGCAGTGTGCTCATGGAGTGGTCACGACTAAGAAAGTCTGTGATAGCTATGCACTGATGAGATATGGATGAGGAGTCTCTATAGCAAGAATAATGTGCTCGTGGACTGGGTATCAGAGTTCTACGGTCATTAAGGCTTTTGCCCATTTTACATTCTAGCCAATTTTCCAAAAACAGGGTAATATTTAGGGAATGGGAATGGATTGTTTTCTTGAATTCATCAATAAAAATATAACTATCTTGTGCTCAACCTTAAAGGCAGGATCACATGGGGGAAAAGGAGCTTAAACACAGATCTTTGAAATACAAAGAAGTTACTGATTGTTAGATATTTCATTCTGGAGATTGTCTTGATGTACTTTTCATTGGGCAAAATACTGCTATTATTTATAAGCTTTATAATTTAATATATGATTATTAGTCTTATCCTTACTCTTAGAATTGACCTTACTCTTATGATTTAAGTGTGCTGAGTATGATTGGCAGAAAGCTATCATCCTTCATTTAATAACCCAGGAATCTTTTATTTTATTTTCTTACCACTTCTTGTAATGTTGGAGGGTTCTCAGGGGTTTCTCTCTTTCTTTTTTTTTTTTTTTTTTTTTTGAGATGGGATCTTTCTCTGTTGCCCAGGCTGGAGTGCAGAGGTGCGATCTTGGCTCACTGCAAGCTCCGCCTCCTGCAATGACACCTTTCTCCTGCCTCAGCCTCCCTAGTAGCTGGGACTATAGGCGCCCACCACCACGCCTGGCTAATTTTGTTTTTGTATTTTTAGTAGAGATGGGGTTTCACCGTGTTAGCCAGGATGGTCTTGATCTCCTGACCTCATGATCCACCCACCTCAGCCTCCCAAATTGCTGGTATTACAGGTGTGAGCCACTGTACCCAGCTGTTGTTGCTGAAAAGTGGCAGACCTCTCACTTAAAACTGAGGCAAAACTCCAGTGGAAAAATTAAGGAATTATAAATCTAGTAACTAAGATGACTAAGACATAAACTAATCTGAATCTAATTTCCCCATCAGTGTATTCAGCAGAAACTTATTTAGTAAATTTCTTGGGATTAAGAAATAATATTGGCAATTAAAACCATTGTTTCAGTTTTAAAGTAAGTATGCCATTTTCAAAACAAAACAGGACATCTGATTCTACAATACTGAATGAACTAAGAGTTTATTAAAGATATTTTGAATTCAATTTGGACATTGACCTATTGTTAGGAAAACACAAAAATAACATATATAATATCTCCAAAAAGTAAGGAACACTTTTGATAAATTCTAAGGAAGCTCACATTCTGTAATAAACCTTTGGAAGAGAAGTATTGTTGGTACAGTTCTTTTTTTGACAACCTATCCAGCATTCAAATACAAAGCTATGAAAACTACCATTTGTACTGAAGGTTTCTATTTTTTCTTATTATATCAATTTTGAGCAGTTGAGCATTACAAAAAAATCAGAGTGTTTGATGTAAATGATTCTATGCTATGTAAATGACCCTCTGCTAATAGATATTATTAATACTTAACAGCTATATAGTGCTTTCATCTGCAGCTCCCAAAGGGATTTATGAGTGTTACAATCTTCATTTTTTAGAAGATGAACAAGAATTCTAAGAAAATGACTATATAGTCACTACAAAGGCTTTTTGAGCATGTGACTAGCAATACACTGAAATTGGAATGGTTGGAATGCAAATGGTCTACTTATACCAAGTATTTGCTTTTACATAGAGAATTGCCCACTCTGGTCCCAGACAGAAAAAGAAGCTTGTTTTACTGTGCCTATTTGGTGTTTATTTTATTTCAGTTTGGTTTTTTTCTTCTTCTACTTCTCTGCTTTCAAACACATTGTTTCCACATTCATTTTAATTTTTTTCTGTAGTTACTTCTCCAACCCACTATTAGAATATCAAAATACTCTTTTCAAAAAAGAGGGGATAAGAATGTTTACATCTGTTATTTACTGGCCAAAAAGTTTCACCTATTTCACCTGCAGTCATAATGCTACGGATGTTAATGGTTGTATCATAACCCTTGTTTGTACAATTTCAAGAATTAAAACAACCAAGCAGCAAGAACTGATTTAAAAAAAAATACTTTTGAGCAGTAAGCTCTTTCTTTCATCTCTAAGATGCCATCTTTTTGTTAAGAGTAATGTTGATTAGAAAATTATCCTTATAAATCATTCCAGAGACTATATTTTCATTTCTATTCAATATACTGGAACTGTCCTAGCATTATCTGTGCTGTTTACTACATTTTTTAAAAAAGTACAACATTATGTGGGACAAGTAAAAGTTAGATGAAAGGACAATTTATTGAATTATTAGCTATTTTTATTGGGTACTTGCTGTCATAGGACACTTTGCTCGCTGCCACAATATCTATGGCTCCTGTTGGAGCTCACATTCTTCAGGCAGTTTTTAACACCTATCATATTTCAGAGCAAAAATATATGAGATGTTGAAAGGTACCTCCTAAGATACATCCCACTAAGCTTGTTTTAGGAGATAAAGGCACTGTGGAGACAAAGGAGAACCTTGTTAAGGGTTACGCAGAGAAGGTTGTAGAAGCCAATCCAAAATGACAGGGAGAGTTGACTCAGGCTGACAAGGGAAAAGCTACTATGATTGTTTTCCTTGTTTTGTTGCCTTATTTGTTTAAGGGTAGTAGATCTTCATTCTTCTTGTCCTGATTTGGTTGTGTGGCTGTAGAATGTACATGTGAGAGCCAGAGGCATGAATGAGAGTCTGCAGCATTTTCCATTCTGCATGGCCAGCTCCGCTGCTGTGAGAGCCATCTCTGAGCCCATCTGGACCATCTGTGTGCCCGTGGAGGAAGAGGGCTCCACTAGGCTCAGCCTGAGGAAGAGGAGCAACAATTATGACTTAACCACAGTGGAACACGGTTGAGGTTTATTGCCTATATAAACACTGCTAATTGCTGTATGAGTCTAAGAGATGAAGAAAATCTTAAAACACAAAAGGAAATTGAACTCCCCTACTGGCAAGTTAGGCATTGGGTCAAATTGAAAACTTGCATTAGGAAATTATGTATGAAGTTTTTTTTTGCAGATGAAGAGAGTGGGAAGAATTATAATTCTTAAAAATATAGGAATCAATGTTTTAGAAATATTTAAACCCAAACTTACAGTTTTTAGAAAGAATAGCCTATCTAAATGATTTATTTAATTGGAAACATAGTCTATTTCAGCATGATTTATTGCTTGCAATTTGCTTTTCATATTCTAAACCTTAATAATTTATTATAAAAATGTATTTTTAAAGATGTGAAACTGAAATTTTTTTGACTTAAGTAATAATAACTCTGCATAAAAGTCAATGATTTTTTTAACTTCTGTAATAAAGATATTTACAGTAACCAAACTCATGATCTTTTTAAGATAGTTTCACTGGAGAAATTCTGGGACTCCAAAATAAATAATAAATAGTATTCATATAAGTATCCTAACTTTTTCATAATGCCTGAAAACTTTTTAACAAAATAGTAATGTCATTTTACATTTAGAAATAAATTGAAAATATACATTGAATATATATATACACATATGTGTGTAATTGTATAAATTGTACATTAATTTTAATCTACACTAACCTGAAAATCACAGCCATTTTAACCTTGAGAACACATTTGATTGGGGAAAAGGGAGTGAGGGTAAAAAACTTAAATTTATCATGAAAAAAATTTAGTTACTTACAGTTAACCTTGGAAACATTCTATTACAAAAAAAGAGTCTTTTTTAAGGCTCTGAAATGAAAGTTTTTATTTAACGTTTTATTTTAAGAATAGAGCTCTAAAGTTATATTCAGCAATTCTTGCCTGACAGCAGAATGTGTACAGGCCACAGTGTTGCACAGTGGTGGCTTTGTTTTACCCAGGTACAGCAGTTATGGATGTTAGATACTGTTGAGACTTGGTATTTTGTAGCAACAAATTAATAGTTATTTGAAAATTAAATTGCCCAATTGTTTTATCTGTGACAACTACTAAGCAATCTATCTTTTGGTAATGAAGATAGCTGCTAGTTAAAAACAAGGTAGAAAATTAGCCTACTGAAAATTTCTAGTAATAAAAATAATATCATTCAATGTTTACTCTAGGCCAGATCCTATTCTGTATATTTTTGAACTCATGTAATACAGACAGTAACCGAGATAAATGCTGTGTTTATTTCCATTTTACTTCGGAAGAAACAGAGGTATAGAGAGTTCAAACAACTGAGGTTCAAATTCAGGCAGCCTCCCTCCAGAGCACGTATTCCTCAGCATTGTGCCACAAGACCTCTGCTAAATTAAAAATTGCTTACATTTAATGATGGCTCACTATGTACCCACCATTTAACTATGACCTTTAAATTATTATACCATGTGCTACTTAAGATACAACTATAATATAGAACTGTTATTATTTCAAATTATTAGAAAAATATAGATACTAAATAACTTGTCTAAGTAAATATGAAAATAAATGTGGACAGCAAATGTGAACCTAGTTCTTTCTTGAGAACCTGCTGTGCTTAACGTATCTGCCAAACTGTTGTCCTACAGAAATGTACATATAATATTTTAATCACCATTTTAAATAATATTACATTTTTAGACTGCTAAAATGTCTGTGCTTTTGACTCATTTTGAATAACCTGAATCATTGAGTGTATGTTTTTTGACTAGAGAAAAATAACACATCTTTAGCATCAAGAATTTTTGACTATGTGATGTCTTTAAAAATATTTATATTAATTGACCTAGTTACTTTTTATTAGAAACCTGATTCTAAACCTACACACAGAAATGGTCTTATAACTATGAGCTATTCATTACATAAATATATAGCAATAAAAGGACAAATTAATAATACCTAAGTATCAAGCAATAAGAAAGAGTGGTGTAAACTGTAACATTTATTCTTAATGGGATGTTGTGCATTCGTTAACATGAGAATCATTTATCGAAGTCTTTTCAAAATAAAAATGTAGATATACACTGGCCTATATAGTCATGCTAAAATTATGTTTACTGATTTTTCTCTCTTTTTATACTCTTGAAATTTTATTTTTTTCCTTTTCAGGTATTTTTGTGTCAAGTAGAAAAAGACTGAGAAAATGCAATGGCAAGGTCATAGCATAAGTTGGAATGCATAGTTACACAGTTCATCGTGCTTAAGCAAATTACCTGCAATTAGAATAATGTACTTTTTCTGGCTTATGTGGTGGTTAAAGCCTTAATTTTCAAGGATATATCATTAAAGGTCATTTAGTAAAGGTGGCCAGAGGGAATTGGGAGAGAGCAGTAGTGCTATTTATGTTAGAAGAAGATTGTTTGGAAATGGTATGAATAGAATATTTAACTACAAACATCAGTGCTAAAGTTCACTTTTCTCAGCTGGTTGTAGAGAAAGCAGAGTAAACCTGCTCTGATTGCTTTAGCTTCATCCTTTCTGGGCATTCTCATTTATGTACTGAGCTCCTAATCTACTGGCCTTGGGTATCAGCATGATATCTTCCCATGGAGAGTATCAAACCAGGCCTGGAAACCAGAGAATGGGTGTGAGAGCATGTAAGGCCAGCCAAGCCCAGATCGCTTCCTAAGATAGAAATGAAATCTGGACACTGTGTGTGTCTCCAGGTCTAGCACTGTTTACCTGCATCCAGAGTTTTTAGAATAATTAGCTTTGAGAATACACAATGCTATCTGTAGTGTTTAGAATAAAGAATAAACAGCCAGTCCTAGAAAGCCTGTGTAAGGAGTGTGGAGGGTGATAGGGGAAATCTCAGTACATGGGAGAGTAGGACCAGGGTTACGTGGGATCAAATCCTGATTTACCCATTTATTTACTGTGCAATCTTGAGCAATTTACCAAACTACCAAAAATTCTAGTTTTCCTATCAATAAAATTGGGTTAAGTATAGAGTCTGATTCATGAAGTTACTACAAGGATAAATTAGGAGTGGTTTTCTCTACAAGATGTTCCACATACAGTATATTACTAGCATTTCCATCACTGGTAGTAATGTTATACCTAAAACTCCATGGGGCAGTAGATGAGAGTTAAGCAATTACTCCATACACTTACTACATAGGGAAAAAGCTTTGAGTAATGTTCAGATAAGGAAGATTTTATTTTACACGAGTATCTCAGATGAGGAAGGATGGAGTTCAGAATAAAGAATTAAAGACATATCTGGGCGAAGTCAGGACAAGAAGGGCTATGGCCCAATTTGAAGTGTTTCATGAAAGTGAGTTTGCTCACAGAGAAAAGTAAGAAAACCCCAATTTGCAGTTAAAATTCTGTATCTGGAGGATAAAAGATATGGAGTGACTGTTGTCTATATGCTGCAGCAAACATCAATGAAACTAATTTGAGAAAGTATTTTAATCAGAAGGAGATTATGAAATAAAACGTTTTAGTTTTGAATATAAAAGAGAAAAAGCAAATTGTAATTTTATGTGCTGAACATAATAGAGATTAAATTGGAAATGAAACAGAGTAAGGTATGGCAGGGATTGGAGATAATGTTTTAAGAAGCAGAGAGAGTTGAAAAGATAATAATATAAAAACACATACCAGAAGTCAATGAATTTGCTGCTTCCTCTGTACTGTAAATTTCTGTTTCTATACTTGTACGTATATTTCTTCCCTTCAATAAATCAAATATTCACTTGGGACAGAAGACTGCCCTCCCTCCCTCCCTCACACAATGTTTTTTTCTTCCCATTTAGATAAATTAGACAAACGTGAACATTAGCTAAGATCATTGTAAATGGCTTGTTTGAGAAATCAATAATTAATTTCAACAAATAGATTAAGTGTGAATTGAACTTTCATTGTATACAACATGGGAGGGAGGGGATTTTAGCAGTTTTGATTGAACCCCGGGCTCCCTAAACATTTGTGAGCAACTAAGCTCGCCTCTTCTGCTGACCGGACTAGGCACAGAGCCTAGGATGTCTTGGCTTTTTCCTTTCAAACACTTTGCATTCTTGGGTCGCATAAGGTTGAACTCTGGCTCATCAAATAATATGTTCTTCAGACATTGCTAGTCTATGTTTCATGTCGCTGGACTTCCCCATGAAGTTTGCAGAATCCTGAGCTACCATCCGGGAAGAAAGTCACTTCCTTTTGGTTTTATCATCCATTGTTCTTACACTGATTTTAGCGGTACAGGTGGGCATCCTCTCCTCAGGTTTCCCTCTGGTAAAATAATATTTTATTGTGATATTAGATTTTATCACAGTTTCAGCTGGTATCAGTCTGATTCCTTTTTTGTTTGTTTGTTTTTTGTTTTGTTTTGTTTTGTTTTGTTTTGTTTGTTTGTTTGTTTGTTTGTTTTGAGACGGAGTCTCGCTCTGTCGCCCAGGCTGGAGTGCAGTGGCCGGATCTCAGCTCACTGCAAGCTCCGCCTCCCGGGTTTACGCCATTCTTCTGCCTCAGCCTGCAGAGTAGCTGGGACTACAGGCGCCCGCCACCACGCCCGGCTAAATTTTTTGTGTTTTTTAGTAGAGACAGGGTTTCACCATGTTAGCCAGGATGGTCTCGATCTCCTGACCTCGTGATCCACCCATCTCGGCCTCCCAAAGTGCTGGGATTACAGGCGTGAGCCACCGCACCCGGCATGTCTGATTCTATATTACAAGTTCACAATCAAAATTTTGCCTAATGATTTTGTGACCTATTTGTCTTTGTCAATTCAGACTGCTGCAACAAAATACCATAGACTGTAGACAATATAAATAGCAGAAAATTATTAATCACAGTTCTGAAGGCTGGGAGGTCCAAAATCAGGGCTCCAGCAGGCTTGGTGTCTGATGATGCTTTGTTCCTCTTAGCCAGTGCCTTCTCACTGTGTGCCCACAGGAGGAAGGGGTTACACAGCTCTCAGGAGTTTCTTTTAAAGGGCACTAATCCCATACATACGGGTGAATATCTCATGATATAATCACTTCCCAAAGACATGGCTTTTTAATACTGTCATCTTGAGGGTTTCAATATACAAATTTTGAGAGGATACAAATGTTCAGACTATAGCACTGTTGAAAGTCATGACCTGGATCCATTATTTTCTTGTTATACAATTTTTGATAACAGCAACAACATATATTTTCTTATTATATAGATTTGAGGTTCTTTTGTTTACCTCTTTTTATTTTTTTATTCCTTTTTGGTAAAATATATAAATGCTGGAATCAATGGCGATTACTTGTACTTTCTTCTGAGAGTATCTTGCCTACTAAAAACCTGGAATTTGTATATTGCTATAATATCTTGGTCCCTAAACCATATCTTTAGAGATATAGGCATTATCATCCTGTATTTTGAAAATTCATTTAATGAGCATGTACTACTTGTAGACTGGGAGAAAAAATATTTTTAAAAACTAAGTAACAGAATGTAGAGTATATTCAGTGCAAATCATTACTGGTAAATAATTAAATATTCCTACACCATAAAAATTTGAGGAGACCCTTTACTTATAATGATAGTTTGAGGACACATTGAAGTATTTTATGTAAGTTAGCCTACTTACTAGTACTTTGTATGATAAATGATTTTTTTATCTTAAAGCAAGTGAAAGAGATGGCCCTCAAGAGTAATACAATTCTGTTAGCCCAAAATATGTCATAATGAAATGTTACAACCCTATTCAATTATGATAAGGATTTTCAGTAAACTTTTGACATTTTTAAAGGCCTGATTCTCAGCATCATTATAGAATGATTGGAATTATCAATCCTCTCCGAGAGCTTTCAACCTCCAAATCCACACTATGATTTTGCAGATTATTTTTAGAGGACACTTTTTCCCTCACTGGAATAGTCACAATGCAGACCTCTGACACCACCACCACAGAGCCACACTAATATTTACAGAGGACCCTGGAGAAGGAAGGTAATAAGGTGATCATACTGGTGTATGCTGTAGAAAGTAAAGGAATGATTTCTAATACAAATACAAAGTTGACAGAAGTGGGTATTCTTGACATCAGGTTTTCAAAACAGAGCAGAACCTTCATGCTAGATTATCTTCTGATAAATATAGACTAATAATTATCTGCTGCAGAAAGTTAATTTTATGGTATGTAATTTTAAGTAATGATGTGTTTATTCCATGATGGAGGAAGGCTTTAAATTCCCTTAGAATGAAATATAAGAATTGCCCCAGAAGTGCACATTACCTAGAATCAAATAATTTTAAATTTTATCTTGACAGAATGTGAAGGTATATCACTTTTAAAAATTTCCAAGCTAGATGCTCCAGGATGGAACTGTATTTGGAATATTATCTCAAGTTGTCATGACTAAAAATTTCCACTAAATCTGCAAATATTTACTTAGTAACTCCTATGTGCAGAAAATTGGAAAGCATGAATGACACAGATTGTTATTTTATTACTAATAAATAAAACCTTTTATGCTTTGTTATAAGTGACAAATTCACACATCCACCAAGGATAGGCAAGAAAAATAAAAGCATGAAGTTGTCTGAAGATAACTGGTAGCACTGTACAAAGGAAACTCTGCCAACCTGAAAAGGCATCAGTCATTAATATTGGGTTCGAAGGACAGGGAAAATTATTTCTCAATTCTGATGAATACAACCAACTTAGGTCTATAGTTGTAGTGCTACACAATCTAATTGTTAAATGGTATTTGGGAATATCTATTTTATGTAAATTATTAGTTTTCAAAAATAAAAACCTGTATTCAAGCCCAAATACATATATTTTTGGAACTTCTGCTTGAACCTGTTAGACACAGACAGACATGACAGCTGTGTCACACTCTTCAATAAGCCAGTTTCCACACAATAACATTAGTGTAAAAAAGGAAACAATTGTCTGTTACTATTTCTTTCTTAATGTAAATGATTATATTTAAGTGCATATTTGTCATCTATAAAATAAAAGTAAACAGTATTCTTGGCCATCCTTTTCACCCTCATGCATTAAATGAGTTCTTTTAGAACACATCTACCTTCATTCTTCCCTAAATCAAATTTGGTTTTGTTAAGATTATATGGAATTTTACTTTAATATTTTTGTTTTTATTGCTATGAATGCATGCCTTTTGTGTTTCAAAAGCTAATTTTTGATAATAGCATCACATCTCAGAAAATGATATCGGACTTTTAAATAATTAAGTTGTAAGGGTTTTATTTCTCACCATTCCTTCTCAAATACCACAACTTTCCCTTTATATGATTTTTCAACTTAAAAAATATATAGTTCTTTCTATTTTCTAAAAGTAGAAAATACTAATAACTTGAACTACTCAAAATCAAGTGAACTCCAAAAAATGCTTGGCTTTCATAGAGTCACCAGTCAAAAGAATGATGAAGTCCACAGCTCAATAGTGTCATTTTGTTAACAATTATAATTTCTGGTCTGAGTTCTGACTCTGGATCTTACGGACTTGGGTCTTTTTCATACCATTTGTCTCATTTGGGCCTGCAATTGAAGGTATTGAGAAACACTTCCATTTGCAAGACATACTCACTTTTAAATTCAAGTTTGAATTTCCTATCTGCAAAGTGGGAACTTCCCACATGAAAAACGAACCCATGAAAGGACTGGATGATTGAACATTCATTCCTTTCCCTGCTTTGCAATGAATATAAACTGACTCTGTTTCAGTTTATGCACCTACTCATTTTCTACTTTAGAGCAGCTTTTATGCTAAGAAAATGTCTGAAAAACTTCTATCTCCTGGGAAGAAAAGTGCGTTATATGTCAAAGCTGCAATTGTTAAAAGACTGTAATATTTTCAAAGGGTTGGAATCAAGGTCAAATCAAAAGGCTAAGTCCCTTTACTTTCCTGCATATATTGTTTCCATTTCTCTTCTCTCTATTATAATCATGTCTATTTGCTAAGAGGTTATGCAAAATAAATTAGGCTTTTAGAGCACTGACAGCTCAGCCATAGAGAAATTCTTTCCTCTATTTTTTTTGCACTTTATACGTGAACACCTGCTACACTTTTAATGAGCTTTAAATTATACTTTACACCCATGTAACAAGAATGGATATTGCTCTTTAGTTATAATCAAAGAAAATATCAGGATGACTTGTTGCTAAGAGCAACAGCTTGTCAAAAAATAATACTTTCTCCACTAACAATATAGATAGATAGGTCCAGGTTGATAGATAGAAAATATGATTTATACTACCCTGAGAGTTATCAATCTTTTAAATTTTCTTGTCTTCTGTGATTTAAGAGGAATTTGTCATTGCTCTATAACTATGCTGAGATTATTTTCTTTTGTTCTTATCTTTGTTCTTTCAGTATCCTTGCTTCTAATAGGCCAAAGGATAAAAAAGTACATTTTCTATGGTTTTATTTTCTTGGAAACATTAAAATGGAGAGACTTTAAATAAGATTCAGAGACCCTCTTGAAATACCATAATATAATGACATGTATTTATTGTTTGATCTATTTCCCCCTATAATCTGACTCACTTTTAAATTCTTAACCCTACTTAAGTGACCTTTAGTCATTGTCAGATTGCCTTTTAAAGGAGTTTATTATATTATAGGAAAGAAAGTATTAAAAATGAACTAGAGCAATTTGGCTATATACTACGACTCAGATGAGAGATCCTAGACTTCATCGTCAATCAGAATTAATTTCTCTTCTAAAATGGTATGAATTTAATGCCACCTATTGAGAAGTAAGATGTATGTGTGGAAAAGAGGACTGTGATGAAAGTAAAACACAATCCAGGGCCAGACGTGGTGGCTCAGGCCTGTAATCACAGCAATTTGGGAGGTCAAGTTGGGAGGATTAACAGAACCCCCATCTCTACAAAAAATACAAAAATTAGCCAAATGTGGTGGCACATGCCTGTAGTTCTAGCTATTCTGGAGGCTGAGGTGGGAGGATTGCTTGAGCCTTGGAGGTCAAGGCTGCAGTGAGCCAAGATAATGCCACTGCACTCCAGCCTGGGCAACAGAGTGAGACCCTGTTTAAACATAAACAAGTAAATAAATAAGTTTTCCGGCAGGAAAGGGGCCATGGCAGAAGGAACTCAGTCATGAAGGTTTCTATCCTATGTCCTATTTAGGCACTGGGAGTGGCAGGATTTCATGTAATGCAAGTATTGCAACTATAGGTTTCACCACCAGAATCTGCGAAGGAGGGGTATCTGCTTCTCTATTAAGATTCGTACCTATCCATTACTTACCTTATGTTGTGTCATACTGCAGATGAGTTCATAACACAGACTGGTAGTTACATTTAGATTTATTGTTTGTTAAGTTTTTCCCTTTACACTGAGAGTAGAGCCAGTTTAGATATAACTATGTTGACTGTTATTTAAAATGCTTTTGAATATAGAGGTGAAAAGCCATAAAAAAACATAGATAGATAAGGATAAAACAATAGAATGGATAAGAAGGATTGTATGAGAATCGGTGAAGAAAGATAAAGAAAAAGAAAAAAGCAAATAAACAGAAAAGAAACATTTTAGCATGTATGCCCACGCCACTGTCAAGCCTTCATATGAATTTTGAAAACAATGTCTTTTACTTAACTAGCAACATTGTCAACATAATACATTCTATAACCTCAGCTTTCAATTTGGCCATCTTATATAAGAATGTTCTTTTAATTTTTAAACCAAAATAAATAAAATGTAAATAATCTTTGTTTTTGTACTTCCTAAAATAATGTGCCTTTGTCTTTATAAGCGCACATTACTGAATGCTCTTTTTCAAAAAGAGAAATTTAAATGTCTCATTAAAGAAATGTACTTTTTCCTCTTATCAACGGTAACAAAAACTTCAGAAAATGTTTGGTTCCAAAGCTCCTCAATATGCAAGCTATCTATTTATACTAATTATTCAAGTCTTGGGAGGCTGAAAAGCAGAGATAGAATTCTCATGAGAAAAAACAACTCTTTGTCACATGCGAGCTTTCGTAAAATTTACTGCTTTTATGTAGAGTAGATTCAGATTAAGAAAGAATAAAATGTCTGGTATTTTAATTTAGCTAATAACAATAATAAATGTTGATAATAAAATTTTAATCATGGTATATGTGCAGGAATATTTCTTGATTTAATTTGGCTGTAATGACATCATGAAATACGCAGGCTGTGTCCTTCAGGCATCCTTGTTCATTTTCTCTGAAACTAATCAAATAGAATACCAAACATTAGAACAAGTATTTGATTTTTTTTTGTGTGATGTTGTAAAAGCACAGAGTCAAAAGTGTATTAAATCTAGTGAACACATTCTGCCATATTCTATAAGATATTCTCCAACTCAGGGAAGTTTTTATGATGTTAGCTTACCTTGCCTTACTCTATTCTATCTATCTCCAGGTTTACTAAATGATTCTTAATTTCCCCGAAGTGCTAAAGCTGAAGTTCAAATACAAATCTATGTGAAATATCCACTTATGTTTCATTGGTTTCCTGTATAACATAAAGTTCCACATAAATTGACAACTTTAGGTAAGGTTTAGAGACATTTGTTTTTTGTTAATTATAGTACACTAATATCAGATTTTGTTCAGTTATTAATATCCTTTGAATCTTCAACCTGAACCAACTAAAAAAAATTCAATAATTTTAAAATGTAGACTTTGGTGTTCATCAAACAATGAAATTTTTAAAAACAACAATTTTTACTATAATTAGAATTATCTTTTTTATAAAATGCATGAGAACTGGGCACTGGGAGAGGCAGGATTTCATGTGATATAAGTATTGCGACTACAGGTTTCACCACCAGAATCTGCAATGGAGATTTAACCAAAATTTTATTGAACACTGGGCATTGTGTGTGACTGTGTGTTGTGTGTCTGTGTGTTAGGAGACAGCATTTTAAGTAGAAGTAAAAGTAACAGGCAAACATAGAGTAAGAGGGCCACCATTTGATATTGCTGGAACTTTATTATATTTTTTAGTAATTTCAACTTTGATTTTACATTCAAGGCATATACCACAGGTTTGTTACATGATGAAACTTACTATGCAAATGGCAGATTCATAGGAATGAGCAAGCTTAACAGATGTGAAAGGCTGAAAATTGAGGGCATCAGTGGCCTGTTTTGATTACCACTGTATCCCAGCTCAGAGAAAACTGCCTAAAACATTAAATATAATTGATACCTGTTTGTTGCATTAATAAATATAGGCTAGTGGTTAAAAAGAGCAAGTATCTTTTACCTAATTGCTCTGATAATTTTAAACTGTACAGGCCTGTTTAATTGACACTATATTCAAATTTTCGCATTTTTAAGTTATTTTTGTAAGTGCTGACAATGTTGTAACTGTAGCCTCTCTTATTTCTCCTAACACAGACTAATCTCGGTCCCAATATTGGGGAAGCAGACTATCAGCCTCAGATTCCCTCTCCTTTCCCACCTTCTCACTTAGTTTACCCACTGCCACAATCACACCTTTACTAGAAACGTATTTAAGCCCATACAATAATAATGTTGAAGCTTAGGTCCAGGATTCTTGTAACGTTTTGAGCAGTAACCATTAACAGGCACAAATGAAACCCTCCAAAAAGGAGGGACAAAGACTACCCCAGAAAAAGAAGAACAAAGATTACTGTTTTATAATGCATTACTTTAAACTACCTGTCCCTTACATTAGCCTGGACTAATCAACCCAGATTACTGGTCCTTTTTAGTTAACAAGTAGACCTTGGCAGATATACCCCTGTATAGATTCAGGACCTCTAAAATATGTTATAATGATTTGTAATGCAACAGAAACAAACTGAAAGACCACTGAAGAATAGACTTCATTGAAGTGTTTAAATTTTTGGATATTCCACTTAATATGAAATCCTCTTAATAGAATGATATAATCCTTAATAGATATCATTCTAACAGAGTTGGTACTAATAGAATTCTTAATAGAATGTCATAGCAGATACATGGTTTTATTTATCTTTAGTCAAACTGCAACATTTTAATGAATCTGGTACATTTTAATGAATCTGCAACATTTTAATGAATCTATGTCTGTATGGTTTTGAAAATAAAAGAGATTGAATCAACAAAAATAATTATTATTTTTCATTTATTCTGTTAACTTGTCACTGTGCTATATGATAGCATTATGATATGTGAACAGAGTCATACTATATTTCCTTTTACCCGTGACAGTCACCTTGTTTCCAGACCCCTCTCTCATTTCTTAACCTATTTCAGCCAGTAATGAGAGGCTTCCTTGCTCTTTGCCTCAAAGGTTGAATGTTCTGGAAGAATGGAGAAAACAAGAAATCTTTTTATGGATTTTAGACTTTGATAGTATGGGATTTCTGGGTAAGACATGTGTATCTCATCTCCACACGGAAAATAATAGATTTAGGAGAAATCAAGTGAGGTGTGAGCAAAGTTTCTGACTCCTAACTTCACCCTATGAGGGCGTATTAAAGGGTCAGAGAGGAAGAAAAAAGTCTAAGATGCTGAATCCAGCACTGACTGGGGCCTTAACCTCTGATTTCACATGCATCATCAAAGGCAAGAGAGAAGACCAGAGAAATTCACATAGATTTGGGTCAATCTGCATTCTGAGACACATTTAATCCCTTTTCTTGGTACATCCCAAGGAAGTACTCAGATCCTAAAATAGAAATGGTTGCAGGAAGTGTTTATCAGACAGGCTTTGAGGACCATCAAAAAGCAAACCCATAACCCTCAAGACAGAGGGCAGCAGAATAATTCTTTTGGTGGCTCCCAGAACAGCCTGGAGGTGGTGAGGTAACATTGTAGAGGGCCAATGAGTTTCTCGTGGCTCTATCATGAGGGAGAAGCAGCAGAATGATCACACGCAATAGCGAGGACAACACAGTTTGGTTAATGAGAGTCAAACTCAAAGATCCCCTATTGTTAGGCAAGTGATAACTGGGTGGCTTCCTTGGCAGATTGCAGATTGTCACCAAGAGCAAAAGCGTCTCATCAAATACCCAGATGTATCATTAAGACTCACAGCAGATGGCAATGCTTAGAACCTTCAGGGGGAAACTGGTCCTACAGGAATGGGGGAAACCTTAAACTGAGATTAATTTCCCTTCACCTTGTGGAATGGTTGCCTATCCTGGAAAATCAGTTACATTATAGAAAATACAAAATTACTTTTTTTGTACTCTTGAGTTTTGTGATTAAATTCAAACTCAAAATCTGCCATTGTACAGAATCAGCTACATGCTCCCACATATGGCACAGAGATGAGGTAAGTCCTTGGAGGAGTGAATGCAACCAGGGGGAAGAGGGGAGCTATTCCCAGGAGAGCAATTCAGAGACACCTTGGAACAGAATCCAACTTCTAATATATTCTAAAGAAAGAAGAATTTGCAAAGGCTGCTTTAAAACCTTTAACATGGGCAGAGAGGTGGAGGTAGATTCTTGCACTGCAAATAACACTGTTTCTTACCTTTAAAAAGACACATGTGTAATTGTTAGTAGTAAAAAGAGATCATACATGTAAACTACTTAGATTAATTGTCTGCATATAAATAGGTACCTGAATTTTCTTCATTTTCCTGTATTATCCTTTAGAGATGGAGCTAGATTCAGGCAGAAACATTTGTACTTTGCTGTCTTACAGTAGTGGGAATGAAAATAAGAAAAGGCAATTGAAGGATCAATAAGTCAATCTAGGAATTTTAATTTTAAAGCACTAACTTTAAAAAATAGCAAAAAGCCAGAATCCATTAAAGAAAACCACCCAATTGTGTATAAAATGCACATATACTTTATTTTACATATTTCTATTTTTATGTAAGAGAATGTGTTTTTCTAATCATTCT
The DNA here is from genome assembly GCF_002776525.5 of Piliocolobus tephrosceles. NCBI lineage: Eukaryota > Metazoa > Chordata > Mammalia > Primates > Cercopithecidae > Piliocolobus > Piliocolobus tephrosceles. The sequence goes on from NC_045436.1 coordinate 52,915,238, forward strand.
CATTTGCCTGCTCATTGAGCTGTTCATTCATTTTAAACTGTTCTGCATTTCCCTCTGCAAGAAATTCTGAGTGGATAATTTTGATTAGTAGCTCTTTCTGGATACACATCTTTTTGTTCTTATTTTCAACTGTTACAGTTTTACTTTTTATTTTAATATGGCTTTTGATTTTATGACTTGTGATTTAGACTAATGTCTTTGATGTGAGCCATTAATGCAGCGATTTGATCATTTTACATTGACAAAGATATGAAATACATTCATTTATTCCTTTAATAAGAAATGTCATACCATAGGCATTTAATAAGTAATCATACATGGGAAAATGAAGGTCTGTCAGTGTCTCTGTTAAGTAAAAGCAACAAGTCATGTAATTTTTTATCTTTGTAAAGAGATAGGTCTTTTTGAAGATAATGATACAATGAGAAAAATCCAGAAGAGAAGATTTTAAAGAAATTTATGGGTAAAATGAATAGACTCTTGCATGCAGGATGGTTCTACCACAGCACCCAGGCAATCTTGCTTTTCTCTGCATTGGCCGTGTGAGTAAGACTCAACCACAGTTCTGGTGAAATGTGCTGTGATCTTCCCCAGAACGTGGAAGGACAGTCTTGTGAGGACCTATCACAAGGCCATTTCTCATTCCCCTGGTAAACTGCAACAGGCTGCTAAAAGGCAACTTCTCATCTGACTGCTGGTTCCAGTCAGGAGGCGTAGGGCTTTCTATCTTTTGGATACAGCCACAGTGTATAAAACTGCTTGTTGTAGTTTAGAGTTGGCTTTCTAAAGACAGAGCATCCCACTGTTCATGTTGTCTATCATCTGTCTCCACGCATTTTGTGTGATGTTGTGGGACTAGATTGTCAAGAGCTGACACCACTGATAGTGGTTTTACTGTCTATGAAAGTGTTACATTTTCTAACTCCATTGGGGCTCACTCTCTCCCTGTGAGGTGACTGTAAGTGCAGCAAGCCAATCCAGAAGCTGCCAAAAGGCTGCTACTTAGGAATTATATGACCTTTCCTTTGTTTTACTAGATGGATTGAGGTGTCTTCATTTATCTGATAATATAAATGTTATCATTTATTCCTTTCTCTCTCTCTGTGTGTGTGTGTATATATATATATATATAGTGAATATTTACCAAAATGATAAAACACAGTATGACTATAAATGTTTATAAATTTTCATTTTTAAAAAGGATAAATTAAAATACACTTTTAATAAATTGAAATATACTTTTTTATGGGAAACATGGTGTTTTGGGGTATTCTCTGCAATTTTTTTCTATCCTCTTCTAATGTTCTAAATGTTTGCCATTTAATTCATTCTGGAAAATGATCAGCTATTACTTGCCTGCTCCTTCCAACAAGTCAAACCTTTCCATTATGAAACTTATCACTTCACTGGCATCATTTACTCTTGACCTCATCTTCTTTTTCTGCCTCTGAGAATAATTTGACTTTTGAAGTCTTACATTGTTTTTATTATTAATATTTTATTTTCTCCTAGATCTTTTGCACATCAGATTGTCATGATCAGGGATACTTTATTATTATAAAAGTAAACAAACTGGAAAGTCATCTAAGCGTATATCCAACCATTGCTTTTTTTTTTTCATTATCAAACTTCTTGAAGACTACATAATAACCTACACTCATCCCTCCCACATGCCCACTTGTTTACTTTCCACTCGTTTCTCAATGCACCATAATGTGGCCAGTACTCCATGCAGTGCAAAGAAATAGTGAATGAAGTCACACCTAACTAACCACAATTTTTCACCCTTTTAAATAAATGTATTTGCATCTTATAATACCTACAACACAGAATTATTCTAGATTTTTCTCTAACCGTATGTCCACTGATTTCTAAATACACTTTGTCATCTCCTTTGTCTTTCCCTAAATACAGACACTCTTCAATTTCTTTAGTTGAATCTCCTTTTTAAAAAAATTTTCTTTCCTTGAAGATCTCGTTGAGTTTCATTGTTTAATAATTACATTTATGTGCTTCATTATCATACTTGTATTTATAGCCCACATACTCTCCTGAGCTACATTTTCAGGTATTCATAGGGAAATTTTATTGGGTACCTTAATAGTCTCTTAGAATCAATATATCCAGACCGGGTGCTGTGGCTCAAGCCTGTAATCCCAGCACTTTGGGAGGCCGAGACGGGCGGATCACCAGGTCAGGAGATCGAGACCATCCTGGCTAACCCGGTGAAACCCTGTCTCTACTAAAAAATACAAAAAACTAGCCGGGCGAGGTGGCAGGCACCTGTAGTCCCAGCTACTCGGGAGCCTGAGGCAGGAGAATGGCGGGAAGCCGGGAGGAGGAGCTTGCAGTGAGCTGAGATCATGCCGCTGGACTCCAGCCTGGGCGACACAGCGAGACTCCGTCTCAAAACAAACAAACAAAAAAAAAGAATCAATATATCCAAATACTGTTCAGCATCTTCAATATCCATATGCTGCTTCTATGCATTCCTTACCCCAACAACAAATATGTCTATTTTCTCAGTCCTTCTATAACCATCATTCAAGCCTTTTACACATTCAATTGTCAAGTACTCCCTCAGCCTTTGACAAGCCCTCTTTACTCTTCCAATGTCTTTAAAGCAATCTCCTTTCCTTCAGCAATCCAACTGTTCTAATTTAGGCCCTCCTTCCAACTCTTAAAATAGGACTTTCATTGACCAGTTTATTGCCAATATTTCTTCCTCACATAAGTTTCACTTCTATGTCAGATATGCTCATTTGGGTACATGCAACTATCACTTTCTTCTCTAATGGGGAAGTCCCAGTGTTGCTTTTGTGTTCACCATCACTTGTCCCTAGAAACAATGTCTCTCTATAGTCCCTTGGGGTTAATCACAATGTATCTGATTTAATCTTGTTTATTTTATTTCCCTGAAGAGTAATTGCTTTTATCAGGGCCTGTAACCTATTCCTGGCCAATTGTACCTAATGGTACTTAGCTTCTGGGAAAAGTTTTACTTACATATTAAAAGAGATCTGAGACTGGAAATGTCCCTGTTTTTTTTTTTTTAATTAATTTATTTTTTTATTATTATACTTTAATTTCTAGGGTACATGTGCCTAACTTGCAGATTTGTTACATATGTGTACTTGTGCCATGTTGGCGTGCTGCACCCATCAACTCGTCAGCACCCATCAACTCATCATTTACATCAGGTATAACTCCCATAACAGGACGTTAGATTTCTGCATGTGAAGCTTAGAACTGGTGCAGCTATCTTTCAAGTATGAAGGAAGACATCACTAGTAGTACATGGGTATGGCAAAGCAGATGGATTGAAAGCTCTGGACTTTAATAAAATGACTGATCAATTGATGTTGCCAACCCTGAAGCCATACTATCTTTACTAACTTGTAAGAAGCCACTTACATTCAAACCCTTTTAATGTTGATTAAGTTAATTTGTGTTTGGCTATTATTTGCATCCAAAAGCATAGCTACTGCAACTCAAATCACTTCACTTTATGACTTTTAATTGTTCTCTATTCCCTCAAGAATAAATTGTAACACTCTTAGGGTAGTATTTAAGGTCCTACATTAACTGACCATGATATACTTTCCCAGTTTTATATTCTGAAACTATACTTTAAACTTTTAATAATCTACGCAAAATAACCAATTAATTCACTGTTGTTGAACATATTTTAGAATCTTTCTCTAATTTGCTTGGCAGCAACTTCCTTTCCATTTATAATAGCTTCTCCTACCTTTAGACTTTATTTCTATTGAAACATTTATGATTGTCCAAGGCTGAGTTCAAAAATGCAATCTTCATGAAGTTGCCCTAGTTCTATGGTTGGAATTTTAAAACTCTTCATATGTGGGGTATTTATGTCATGTGGGAATTTTCTTCCAGCACCTGCCACAGTCTCTCTTGTATGAGAAACGTTTGTGCAGTTTTCTCTTTATCTTTGTAGACTCAATTTTACTTAGCATAGTATGTACCTGATAAAGTTGTTAGTCAAAATTACAAACTTGGTTGGGCATAGTGGCTCATGTCTGTAATCTCAACACTTTGTGAGGCTGAGGCAGGAGGATTGCTTAAGGCCAGGAGATTGAGACTATCCTGGGCAACACAGCAAAACTCCATGTATTAAGAAAAAAAGTCTGTAACTGAAACAGGGCAAACTAAAACAAAATCTCTAACCCCCTAGTTCATGAAATAAAAACATATGCTGACAGTCATTCTTACTTTAGGGTATAGTAATTATGATTTCTGAATTATGTGTCAGGGAAATATTGTACTTGTGTACGTGGACACATTGACTCAAATGTACATTGTAGCACTGTTTGTAGTTTAAAGCAATTTAAATGACCTAAGTGTCCATCTATTAAAAAGAAGAAATGAAACGTTATTTAATTCATACTATTAAATGTTAAACAGGCATTAAAATAAATGAACTAAACCTATATGTGTCAATGTAAGTAACTCTTCAAAATTTAACGTTGAGTCAAAAGAGAAAATTGTGTGCTCTAGAATATGACTTAGAAATTTCAGTACTAAGAGGGTAACCAGTATCAGGAAGGAGGCCTGGATAAAACATCTTGACTTGAAGGAAAGAAGGATTTGAAAACTGTAAACTGATGGACAGAACTCCTAGAGCATGAAAGTGAAAGAATACCTGTTATTAAGCGACACCAGTGAAAAGTCATGGTATCCAAAGAACGTGAAAATGTTTTACCTTCTTTCCCAATCCTCTGAGTAGGACTTATCTGCATATCCACTCCTCATTACTGTCTTCCCTCCTGTCTCAGAAAGAGAAATCTTTCTCCCTGTTCAAGGCTAATTATTATCCCTGTGTTGCAGATATCATTCACCCTATTGTCTTGGGAACTTTACTTCTACAGTTATGTATTCACTTTCTTGTCTTTCCAACTTCTTGTCTATTCCAACTTCCAATAGTATAATTTCTTATCTTTTTATAGTTTATAAACCTCTTATCTCTCTTCTCATGTTTTAACAGATGACTTATTTTTAGGAAATGTTTAATTCATGGTGCCTTCATTGTCTAAATTACCATTTAAACTTTAGTTCTAGCACTATTCTCCCTGTTCGCTAGCATTTACCTAGCTGTTTTAGCTTCTCCCAAAAATCCTATTCACCAAATCCAGTAATCAGTCTCTGAAAATTACTTTTTGTTGACTCCAAAGGTTGCATGTTATTTAACCAACTCCCTTATAGTGGAAACCCTGTTTATACTTGCTTTTTAAAAACACAAATGTTGTATTTTAGAACAGTTTCAGATTTACACAAAAGTTGAGAAGATAGTACTGAGAGTTTGTGCATGCCCTAGGCTCAGTTTTTCCTATTATTATCTTATATTAGTATGGTACATTTGTGCCAATTAGTGAAAAAGTATTGATACATTATTATTAAATAGAGACCATTCTTTTTCAAGGTCTCATCCAGGATACCACTTTATATTTAGCTGCCATGTCTCCTTAGGGTTCTCTTGGTTACGTGAGTCTCTCAGACTTTCCTTGTTTTTGATGACCTTAAAGGTTTTGAGGAGTACTGCTTTGGCATTTTGAAGAATATCCCTTAATTGAGATTCATCTAACATTTTTCTTACTATTAGACTAAGGTTATAGCTTTTTGATGGAAGGCTATGGAAACAAAGTGTCATTCTCATCACATTCTATCAATGATATACAGCAGCAGCAGAATTTATTACTGTTGATCATATTCTGATGAAGTTTAACATTAAGCAAAGTTACTTTTTTGCCCCCTTTCCATACTGCAGTCTTTGGAATAAAAAGTTTCTATGTACAGACCACACTTAAGGAGTGGGAACTTATATTCTACTTCCTTTGAGTATCTATATAAATTATTTGTAATTCTTCCACACAGCAAAGTTGTGTATACTTATCATCTATTTATGTCTCTATTCACTTATGCATTCATTTGTATTAGTATGGACTCATGGATATTTGTTTTATACTTTGGGTTATAATGCAATACAATTTATTTTATTTTATTTATTTTTTTGAGACAGAGTCTTGCTCTGTCACCCAGACTGGAGTGCAGTGGCTCAATCTCGACTCACCACAACCTCCATACCCTGAGTTCAAGCCTCCCAAGTAGCTGGGATTACAGGTTGATGCAACTGCACCTGGCTAATTTTTGTACTTTTAGTAGAGACCAGGTTTCACCATGTTGGTCAAGCTGGTCTTGAACTTTTGACCTCAAGTGATTCACTCTCCTTGGCCTCCCAAAGTGCTGCAATTACAGGAGTGAGCCATGACACCCAGCCTTACAATTTTATTTTGTTGCTTAAATTGTTCTAGCTTTGGCCATTGGGACCTCTTTCAGTTGGTTCTTGTGTCCCTTTTACATATCCCATTAATTATGGGTTTATTTCCCCAGTCCACTCTTTTTTTTTAAATCACTTTCTTGCTCTGTGGCCCTACAAAGATGCTCACAGTTCATCTTGTTTCTTTTCTGCCTTAGGCTAAGTGTGAGCCATTTCTTCAAGAAGCCCTGGATCCTTGGAGAATGGTATCAAAAACAAAGATCTGGGTGCTAGCGTAGCTTCCCTTACTTTTTAAGCAGTATTTCTATTTCTCTGTTTTCTCACCTTATTATTTCTTTCTTTCCTTCTTCCTTCCATCTTTCCTTCCTTCCTTCCTTCCTTCCTTCCTTCCTTCCTTCCTTCCTTC